>NC_053025.1:545846535-545914162 GCF_003073215.2 Triticum urartu | reverse complement strand
GGAGTTGATACATCCATTTTGCATCATGCTTTTATATTGATATTTATTGCATTATGGGCTGTTATTACACATTATGTCACAATACTTATGCATATTCTCTCTTATTTTACAAGGTTTACATAAAGAGGGAGAATGCCGGCAACTGGGATTCTGGGCTGGAAAAGGAGCAAATATTAGAGACCTATTCTGCACAGCTCCAAAAGTCCTGAAACTTCACGGAAGACGTTTTCAGAATATATGAAAAATATTGAGCGCAAGAAGTTCACCAGGGGGGCCACACCCTGCCCACGAGGGTGGGGGCACGCCCTACCCCCCTGGGCGCGCCCCCCTACCTCGTGGGCCCCCTGGTGGCCCTCCGATGGCCATCTTCTGCTATATGGAGTCTTTCGATGAGGAAAAAATCATAATCCATCTTCTCGGATGGGACTCCGCCGCCACGAGGCGGAACCTTGGCGGAACCAATCTAGGGCTCTGGCGGAGCTGTTCTGCCGGGGAAACTTCCCTCCGGGAGGGGGAAATCATCGCCATCGTCATCACCAATGCTCCTCTCATCGGGAGAGGGCAATCTCCATCAACATCTTCACCAGCACCATCTCCTCTCAAAACCCTAGTTCATCTCTTGTATCCAATTCTTGTCTCCAAGTCTGGGATTGGTACCTGTGGGTTGCTAGTAGTGTTAATTACTCCTTGTAGTTGATGCTAGTTGGTTTATTTGGTGGAAGATCATATGTTCAGATCCTATATGCATATTAATATCCCTCTGATTATGAACATGAATATGCTTTATGAGTAGTTACGTTAGTTCCTGAGGACATGGGAGAAGTCTTGCTATTAGTAGTCATGTGAATTTGGTATTCGTTCGATATTTTGATGAGATGTATGTTGTCTATCCTCTAGTGGTGTTATGTGAACGTCGACTACATGACACTTCACCATTATTTGGGCCTAGAGGAAGGCATTGGGAAGTAATAAGTAGATGATGGGTTGCTAGAGTGACAGAAGCTTAAACCCTAGTTTATGCGTTGCTTCGTAAGGGGCTGATTTGGATCCATATGTTTCATGCTATGGTTAGGTTTACCTTAATACTTTTGTTGTAGTTGCGGATGCTTGCAATAGAGGTTAATCATAAGTGGGATGCTTGTCCAAGTAAGGACGGTACCCAAGCACCGGTCCACCCACATACCAAATTATCAAAGTACCGAACGCGAATCATATGAACGTGATGAAACCTAGCTTGACGATATTCCCATGTGTCCTCGGGAGCACTTTACATCATATAAGAGTTTTTCCAGGCTTGTCCTTTGCTACAAAAAGGATTGGGACACCTTGCTGCACTTTATTTACTTTTGTTACTTGTTACTCGTTACAAATTATCCTATCACAAAACTATCTGTTACCTATTGTTTTAGTGCTTGCAGAGAATACCTTGCTGAAAACCGCTTATCATTTCCTTCTGCTCCTTGTTGGGTTCGACACTCTTACTTATCGAAAGGACTACGATATATCCCCTATACTTGTGGTTCATCAAGTGGGCCTTTGGAGCTCTGAAGAACAGGTTTAAGAGCCTGAATCATAAGCCATTCCACCTTACCCTACCCAGGTGAAGCTTGTTCTTGCATGTTGCGTCATTCACAACTGGATCCTGCAATGGGGAGTTGATGAATTTGTGTCGGAGGAGGAAGATGTGACTCTTGATGAGGTGATCAGCTCCGGCCATGGTGTGGAGGCATTCGACAACGAAGCGTGGAAGAACAAAAGGTTGGAGTGGGCTCAGGCAATGTGGGATAACAGAGGTCAAACAAGGATTTGAAGCAAAACAACAGGAGGAAAAAGAAGAAAGAGGCAGTAGTAGAAGTGCGGAAGAGGAAGCATCACATCAGCAGCAGAGGAAGAGGAAAAGGAAGAGGATGAACTTGCACCTAGTTAGCATCGTTGAACTTTCCTTATTCAGCCATGTTGGCTCTTAATAACTTGTACTAGCATTTGCTAGTAGTTAGGATAAACTGCCATTTGTTTCCTAGCTAGGACAAAACAATGTTCAGTGTGTGTGGTAATGTCACCACTAGTGAGAAGAGGTGATCACATCTTTAGCCGTTTGCAACCAAACAACGTGTTGTTTGTTTAACAACAATGACGCAGGCAACCAAACAACATGCTGACTAGTTGATTCCCTCATGCTGAAAACCTAATGCAGACAACCAAACTACATGCAGATGTTGGTTTTTAGCCTGCATTTGCCCAACCAGGCCCAACTGGGACAAGTATGCAAAATGCCCTAAAACAGAGATGTGAACCTAACACGCCCTAAAGGAAGTGGGATGGAAGGAAGAAGATCGAGCGCAATGTAGGCGAGGAGACTATGACTAGGGACCGGACTACCGGCGTCCCATCGTACAGCTGCATTGTCGCAGCCTATAGGATTGTGATCCTTTCATCGTGGGATTAGAACTAATAGTCTTGCTACATCTCGGTCAATAGTCGATGCTATATTCATGAGATTTTGCATCAAGATTTGTGCAATTTTCTTTTTTACTTCATACATGTGACTTAGATTTTTTTGGAAAAGATAATCATGCTTTATTTATAGAAATTACATGATCATCGTGGGGTGTACCCAACCAAATATGCCTCCCCTGAGGTAGAATAGTATCCGGCCTAGCTATCTTAGGGCATGGCCAACGCTCCATTGTGGACGGATGCGCCAGCCCTATACGTGAGTTGCAATTGTCCAGCTCAACTCAACCTGTAGCCTGCAGACTAAAACAGGATCATGCAGAGGAAGTAGGCTCTTGGCTGACAAAAGTAAGAGAGAGTGGGTAAAAGAGAGGGAGATGAGGCGAGCCAGCCATCCACGTTCACCTGAAGTACAGGGAAAAGAGGATGTATATGTCATGCATTGGCCTGATGGGGCAGCTCCATGCATTGGGTGTTTGACAAACTAAATAGTGCCCCATCCATCTTTACTTATGTGGAAGAGATGAAGCACTAGGAAGGTGATGCTTCCATTGTACATGCCCTTATGAGCTTCATTTGACTAATGGATGGTGGGCTTGGTGTTTGTTTTGTCCACGTAAAGTTTGCACTAATCATGATTTTTCCTACTAATTTGATTTGTTTCTGATAGCAACAACTTCTGCCCCATTTGATCAGGGATAGTCTGTGTGCCCTATCAACCAAGAGCCCACTGCGACAATACCAAACTCTGTCTTGCAAACGAAGGGGAAACCATCAGCGATGCGGCGCTGCAGGCATATGTTCAACTCTTCGACAGGCCGCTGTCGGACGAGCACATCAGCGCTATCCTTGCCCTGTTTGGATGGGAGCCCACTGCTTTGCCGCTTTCAGCGCAAGGGGACGGGGTGGTGGACGGCCTTTGAGGTATTCCTGGTGGATTCATGTCGTAGGAGTGTAAAATGAATATGACACCATTCAAACTACTCGTGTGGAATGTGCGTGGGTTGAATAACCCAGCACGTCACAATGTAATATCGCAAGTAGTGGAAGCCGTGAAACCTGCTATCATATGCCTCCAAGAAACAGAACTTAAGGTTGTAACGCCGAAAGTGGTGAGGCATTGCCTTGGGAATAAATTTGAGGATTTTTACTTTTTGCCTGCAACGGCACACATGGTGGAATCATCTTAGCCTGGGATCGCTCGGTGGTAGCCTTGTCCAGTCCCCATTACACGGACTGCACAGTCATGGCACTTGTTCGGGCGGTGGAGGATTCGGACGCTCTTTGGTGGGTCACAGGGGTCTACGGACCGCAAGAGGATCATGAGAAGATCATGTTCTTGCAGGAGCTCAGTGACATACGAGACCTCCATGCAGGTCCATGGATGGTGGCTGGGGATTTCAATCTCTTGGTGGACCCCGAGGACAAAAACAATGATAGGGTAAACAGGAGAATGATGGCAAAATTCGAGGCCAAACTGAATGCTCTAGAGCTGAAGAAGACATACCTAAATGGACATCGATACACCTGGTCAAACGAAAGAGAGCAGCCAACCCTAGAGAAGATCGACCGCGTGTTCTGCACGACATCTTGGGAGGAATTGCACCCGACATCCAACCTAAATGCCCTTAGATCGGCACTGTCAGATCACTGCCCACTGCTGCTGGATCTACGGGTTGCACTTGGCATGGGGAGACGCTTCAAGTTCAAGGCCTTTTGGACCAAGGTGGAGGGCTTTCACCAAGTAGTGAGCAAAGCATGGGAATCTATCCCGAGAAGCGGCAATCCGTATACCATCCTGGACAGGAAGTTAAGGGCAACAGCGAAAGAACTTAAGAAGTGGAGCGATAGGTGGATTGGCAACACCAAACTCCAAATCTCAATCGCCCTAGAAGTTATAGCACGGTTGGACAAGACCATGGACGAGAGGATGCTTTCAAAACAAGAGCACGAGCTGCGTAAGATACTCAAGCGCAAGCTCCTGGGCCTATGCTCTCTAGAGCGCACAATCGCGCATCAGCGCTCTAGAGTTCTTCAACTGCGAGAAGGCGATGCTAGCACTGCATTCTTCCACCAGCAGGCTTGCCACCGGCAGCGAAGAAACATGATCTCCACCCTACAACACGGATCTGATGTGGCCATGGGCCAAGAGGAGATTGGGAAGCGGTGAACAACAACTACTCTCGGCTGTTGGAGGAAACAGTGCCGCGCGAGTTCACCATTCAGCTCGATGCACTACGACTACCCACCCTTGAGCTTTCGCACTTGGAAGAGCAGTTTACAGAGGAGGAGGTGGAGAAGGTGCTCAAAGGAATGCCACTAGACAAGGCGCCCGGCCCGGATGGGTTTACGGGAAGATTCTATGCGGTCTGCTGGCCTATCATCAAAGGCGATATTATGAGGGCCATGGAAGCGTTCTTTTGAGGTGACATGCGCGGCCTGCCTGCGATAAACAAGGCTATAATCATGTTGGTCCCAAAGATGGGTGGAGCTGTGGATATCAAAGACTTCAGCCCTATAAGCATCATGCATGGGGCGGTGAAGATATTTGAAAAGACACTTTCGGCTAGATTGGCACCTAAGCTGCCGAGGCTAGTGGGCAGCCACCAGAGCGCTTTCATCAAGGGGAGGTCGATCCACGACAATTTCATGCTTGTACAGTGCATGGCACGACGTCTACATGCCCTGCGAGAGACTACAGTCATGCTCAAGATCGACATATCCGAAGCGTTCGATTCGGTACAGCGGCCATTCTTAGTGGAAGTGCTCAAGCACATGGGCTTTGGCAATAGATGGATATCATGGGTGTGTGGCATCTTAGCAAATTCAAGCACAAGTATCATGGTGAACGGCACCCCTGGGAAGCCGATATACTATAAGAAGGGGCTCCGGCAAGGCGATCCGGTTTCACCAATGCTACTCCTACTAGTGATGGAGCCACTACAAAGCTTGTTTCAGTTTGCTACAGAGCGTGGATCATTGGCACCTTTGGCAAGAACGAGTATGAAGCAACGTGTCTTGATGTTCGTGGATGATGTAATGATCTTCCTCAAGCCAAACGCCTTGGACCTGCAAGTATGTGCGACATTGCTGCATATGTTTGGGGAAGCTTTTGGACTACGCGTAAACTTGGCGAAGAGTGACGCGCTACCTGTGCACTGCTCGGAGGACACGATGGAGAGAGTGGTGCAACTCATGGGCTGTACTGCTGGGAGCTATCCATGCAAATATCTTGGCCTCCCCCTGACTTTGCGGAAGCAAACTGCGACTCAACTCTGTGGCCTTGTGGACAAGCTTGCAGGACGGTTACTGAAGTGGAAGGCTACATACATGCCCAAGAGTGGGCGTCTAACCCTGGTGCAATCCGTCTTGTGCGCTATTCCGATCCATGCAATGATGGCGCTCGACCTGCTGCATGCAATGATGGCGCTCGACCTATCGCAGAAGACAATAATGGCCATGAACAAAATCTGTCGGGGCTTTCTCTGGTGCGCAAAGTCACAAGCGAATGGTGGGCAATGTCCAGTGGCATGGGAGCAGGTGTGCTCATCGAAGTGGGTAGGAGGGCTTGGTATCCCCAACTTGGGTTGGCTGAATGTTGCGATGCAGTCGCGGTGGCCATGGTTACAAAGGTCAGATCCTACCAAACCGTGGGCGGAGTTTTCCATAACGGTGCTGAAACAATCCATGCAGCTTTTCCGTGCGGGGACTAGAGCAATCGGGAGGGATGGAAGAACGACACTATTCTAGGAGGACCGATGGTTGAACGGACTACGAATACAGGAGGCTGCGCTAAACCTGCACAACATTGTGGCCAAGCGTACGCGCTCTTCGCGCACTGTACAGCAAGCCCTCGAGGAAGGCACCTGGGCAGTGGATATAGGCCCAGAACTCACAGAACCGATGCTGCATGAATATCTACAACTATGGTCGAGAGTGCAGGCAGTGCAACTACAACCGGGAAGCGCTGACGCTATTAGTTGGTCCTGGGAACAGAATGGACATCACTCCACACGTTGTAACACCCCGTATGTAACCTTGCCATATTTGTATTCCAACTCTTGCCGTTTCCGGCACTAAGTTACGATATTTCCACGTTGTCGGGTTTTGTCTTCGTGTGCTTTTGTCTTTATCATGCATCTCATATCATGTCATCATGTGCATTGCATTTGCATACATGTTCGTCTCATGCATCCGAGCATTTTTCCCGTTGTCCGTTTTGCATTCCGGCGCTCCTATGTCCTCCGGTGTCCCTTTCTACCTCTTTTCGTGTGCAGGTGTTAAACATTTTCGGATTGGACCGAGACTTGCTAACCGGCCTTAGTTTACTACCGGTAGACCGCCTGTCAAGTTTCGTGCCATTTGGACTTCGTTTGATACTCCAACGGTTAACCGAGGAACCGAGAAGGCCTCGTGTGTGTTGTAGCCCAAAACCTCTCCAAAGTGGCCCAAAACCCACCTAAACCTCCTCCATCATCTAGCTCGTTCGATCACGATCGCGTGGCCGCAAACCGTGCTCAATTTGGAGCCTCCTAGCTCCCTCTACCTATAAATATAGCCTCTCCCCCGTAATTCTGGATCTTTTCCCCCCAAACCCTAGCTCCCGCTCCTCCGCCGCGCCGGACATGTCCGGTCCGGCCGGACAAAACCGCCGCCGCCGTCCGCGCCCAACCAGGGCGTGACACGTGTCTCCGCCGCGCCTCCCCCACCGCCGGCCCATCCCGGCCCAGGGTGGGCCCTCTCCGCCGACCAACCGGGCCGCGCGCCCGCCGCCGCCTGGGAGTTTCCCCGCCGCCCGGTTCCCTCGTCGCCGCCGCCCGACTTCGCTCCGGCCGCCACTGACGCATCCGGCCTTGCTCGACGACCCGCCGGCGCCCCGCCGCCTCGCACCTTGCCGCCCCACCGCGGCCACCTCGCCGCCCGACGCCGACGAGCTCCGGCCGGCGAGCCCCTCCTCTCCGTCATCCGCTCCTCCGACCCTGGCCGGATCCGGTAGCTCCGGCCACCGCGTTGACCAAGTCCGGCGAACCTCGACTTCCGTGCCGATCTGGATCCAGATATGGAACCCTAACCTTTGGTTGACTTTTTCCCTCTCAGATAATTTTTGCATATTTCATCGCATCGTATCTCTTCAACCATGGCTCCATTTTGGGCGTGTAGCATATCGAATTGTTCGTCTCGACAAGTACTTCATTTCATCTCATTGCATCATGTTCATTTGAGCTCATCTTGATGCCCTAAATGCTGTTGGAAGAGTGCTAGTTTATGTTAGTTTCAGATTCATATCAGTAGTTGGACATTTGTCATTTTTGCCATGTTTGATGTGTGCCTCCTATGATCTTGAGCTCTACATGTGATTTGAAGTAGGCCATGCCATCTTTACAGGGGTGTATGCCATGTGTTTTTGTGATCTCTATGGTGACTAGAACAAGCATGCAAAGTAGCTCTCGTAATGTTGCTGATTTCAGGGACTTAGAAATATTCTAAGTCTTTGTCCTGTTTATATTTTTATGCCTCGTATTCATGTTGCTACAGAGTGATCCATGCCTCTTTTGAGCATGATCAGTAAGGATGTTTTGTAGATATGGTTGTGCTCTATCCATCCATATCTTTGTTTGCAATTATGGAGCACCCTAGCTTGACTGAATCGAGCTCTACTTTTTCTATAAAATGTTCCTGGCAGAATGTTTACGTGTTAAGCATTTTTGCCGAGCTTGTTGTAGTTGATCCATGCATGCTATGATGTTGCCCTTGCCATGTTTAGCTTCTATGCCATGTCTACTTGCTGGGTGTAGGCTTAGTTTGTCATGCAATGCCTTGTGGTGAGTGCATCGAGCTCGTAAACATGCCTACTTAATATCTGTTTTGCCATGTTCCAGTTTTCTACTAAGTCTGAATCTGTTAACGATAATTGCTATGTTCACATGGTTGCCATTGTATTTTTTGATCCCTTTTGGCTTATGGTCAGTAAGGGACTTGTGTTGTATGCTTTGAGTAGCTTCATGTCATGCCTTGCTTTGCCATGATATGTTCCTGTAGCATGTTGTTATCTTGCTCTAAACATTGCTTCCTGATGTTAAATTCCTGACATGTTATTTTCACCAAGTCTGTAACCTGATATCTTTTGCACTTTTGCCATGCCTGTTTGAACCTGCTATTGAGTGAATTAGCCATAGCTCAGTGTTCATCTTTTGTCAAGCATCTTGAGTGGATCCCTGCCATGTATTTTGTTGCTATGTTAGAGTGCTGTAGCATGATGTTCTTGATGCATTTAGATGGCCTCGTGATGTTAATCGCAGATCGGTGCCATAATTGTTTTGCTTGCCATTTCCAAACCGTGCATCCGATTCCGGTGATGTTTAATCGATTTTGACCGAAATCAACTCCTCTTTCTAGTGGCACTCTTGGTTTTCCAAGTTGAGGCCAGGGTCAATCTTTCCTTTCCGAGACATGCATTTGCATCGTATACCGCATCCCGCATATCATGCCATGTTTTGCATCATGTTGCTTGTGCATTGCACGTGGTTGATTGTGTCTCCCTTTGCTTGTTGTTCTTGCTTGGGTAGAGCCGGGAGACGAGTACGTGATTGAGGAACCCATTGAGTACGTTTACGAGGATGAAGCTAACGTCAACTCGGAGAACTTTGCAGGCAAGATGACCATACCCTCAAAATCACTTCTATCTTTGCTTGCTAGATGCTCGCTCTTTTTCTATGCCTATGCTACGATACCTACCACTTGCTTATCATGCCTCCCATATTGCCATGTCAAACCTCTAACCCACCTTGTCCTAGCAAACCGTTGTTTGGCTATGTTACCGCTTTGCTCAGCCCCTCTTATAGCATTGCTAGTTGCAGGTGAAGATTGGAGTTTGTTCCTTGTTGGAACATGTTTATTGTTGGGATATCATTATTATATCTTGTCTACTTTAATGCATCTATATACTTGGTAAAGGGTAGAAGGCTCGGCCTTATGCCTGGTGTTTTGTTCCACTCTTGCCGCCCTAGTTTCTGTCATACCGGTGTTATGTTCCTTGATTTTGCGTTCCTTACACGGTTGGGTTATAATGGGAACCTGTCGGTGTCAAAACCGGCGGATCTCGGGTAGGGGGTCCTGAACTGTGCGTCTAGGCGGATGATAACAGGAGGCAGGGGACATGAATTTTTACCCAGGTTCGGGCCCTCTTGATGGAGGTAAAACCCTACGTCCTGCTTGATTAATATTGATGATATGAGTAGTACAAGAGTAGATCTACCACGAGATCAGAGAGGCTAAACCCTAGAAGCTAGCCTATGGTATGATTGTCTGTTGTCCTACGGACTAACACCCTCCGGTTTATATAGACACCGGAGAGGGCTAGGGTTACACAAGGTCGGTTACAAAGGAGGATATATACATATCCGTATTGCCTAGCTTGCCTTCCACGCCAAGTAGAGTCCCATCCGGACACGAGACAAAGTCTTCAATCTTGTATCTTCATAGTCTAACAGTCCGGCCGAAAGATATAGTCCGGTCGTCCGGAGACCCCCTAATCCAGGACTCCCTTAGTAGCCCCTGAACCAGGCTTCAATGACAATGAGTCCGGCATGCAGTATTGTCTTCGGCATTGCAAGGCGGGTTCCTCCTCCGAATACATCACGGAAGAATTTGAATACAAGGATAGTGTCCGACCCTGCAAAATAAGTTCCACATACCACCGCAGAGAGAATAATATTTCCGCAAATCTAATTTGCTGACTTGTTTTGGCAACACGACATTATGTCATGGCCCGGTGATTACTCGAACCGTTTCCTTTAACTAGCCCTGCACATAATGCGAGGCGGTTTTTTGACAAGTCTTGTCAAAGCAGAGATCGTGTCCCCTTATCATGGGATTCTCATCAATACGGGTGTGGGTAACCCAACCGCTTCATCGATTACGGCGCTTGGGGGATAAGCGAGTTTTACCAGGCTAGTGGGGACGCATAGTTTCGTCTGCCCATATAAAGGGATAAGGATTTACCTTTTCATCCATGCCTTCTTCCTCCTTTGCTCATCCATTTTCGCACACTCGAGCTCCAGCGCCCAAGTCCGCATTTCCCACCTCAACCCTCTCCAACCATGTCCGGAGCGGGAGGCATGTGGATGGTCTCCTCCGTCACGGAGGGACACATCAAGAATCTGAGGAGAGCCGGATACCTGCCCGACGACATCGCGCAACGGCTCCTAGAAGAGGGGCAACTCATCCCCACCCCCAGGCCCCATGAGAGGGTAGTGTTCCTTACCCATTTCCTCCGCGGACTGGGATTCCCTCTCCACCCATTCATCTGGGGGCTCATGTTCTACTACGGCCTGGATTTCCATGATCTGGCCCCTAACTTTATCCTCAACATCTCGGCATTTATCGTCGTGTGCGAGGCCTTCCTCCGCATCAAGCCCCACTTCGGCTTATGGCTGAAGACCTTCAATGTCAAGCCAAAGGTAGTGAGCGGCCGCCAGGCGGAGTGCGGAGGCGCCATGGTGGGAAAGATGCCCAACGTCACATGGCTCGAGGGCTCCTTCGTGGAGACCATAAAGGGGTGGCAATCGGGGTGGTTCTACATCACCGAGTCGCATGACCCTAAATGGGTAGCGGCCACCGAGTTCCGATCTGGCATCCCCATGCGGCTCACCTCCTGGCAAGAGAAGGGCCGGACCTGGGGTAGTTCGGGAGAGCTGACCGGACTCCAAACATGTATTCAAAACATGGTGAACAAGAAGCTCAAACTTGTCAACATAGTCCAGGTCATGCTCATCCGCCGGATCCTCCCGTGCCAACAATGGGCTTTCAACTTGTGGGAGTTCGACCCGGCCCAGCACCGAACTCTGAGCAGGCTCTTCGACACAACTCACGAAGATGCCTGGAAGGTGCTATTCAAGAGCGCCGAGGTTCCCCCTCCCACTACCGAGGACCGCGGATTCTGCGTGAAGCGCCAAGCCAGAGTGGTAAGCTGTTTTACCTCTCACAGGATACTTGTTTTCCATAGTTTGACTCTATGCGGGATCTAAGCTCCCGTACCTTTGACGGGACTGGCAGGAGACGGCCGGACAGATCGACTATCCGGCTCCTTTGCCCGAAGGCCCAGCAGACGCTCTCCTGGCGAAGATGCTGACTCCGGCTCCTTATATGGTGCCGGAGAAGACTAAGAAGGCCAAGGGAACCCGAAAGAGTTCCCGACGCCAGGTGTCATCGGACTCACCGTCTGATGACTCTACGGCACACTCCTCCCCCGAAGACGAGGAGGCAGAAGAAGATGCTCCCCCTCCAGACGGGGGAGACAAGAAGAGGAAGGCCGCCCCAACTGGGGAGGCCGAAGGGTCCAAGAAGGGAAGGACTCTCCTTCCGGACAGTTCTACCACTGCCGCCGACGGCGAAGACGAGTGGCTGCCCAGGGCCAAGCCCCTGGGGAAGTCGTAAGTATTCGGATACTAGAGTGATTCATAGCATTCCTCTGTTGCAATGCTTCCCCTAATGCCGAATATGATTATGCAAGCCACCACGAGCCTGTATCGATGTATCGTCGGACGGCTCCCTGGGCTCATCAGATATGGATAGCGATCCACTTCCGACCGCCATCTCCCCTTACCCTGCGGACGACGCCGAGGTATTGTCTCACGAGGCACTAGGTCGAGGGGAGACAGTTCCGGAGGCGCCTCAAGGCGACCTTTCGGACTCTGGGAGTAGAGGGGACAAGGCCCCTGAGGGCTCCGAGTTTGGACCTCAGCTGAACACCGCGCCGGAACCTCCAGTGGTTCCGGACTCGGGCAGGCGGCCTTCTTCCAAGAGGGGCAAGACGCCTGTTCCGGTGACCTCTGCCCATCCAGAGGCGCCGGACAATCTGCTAGAAGCG
Source organism: Triticum urartu (assembly GCF_003073215.2). NCBI lineage: Eukaryota > Viridiplantae > Streptophyta > Magnoliopsida > Poales > Poaceae > Triticum > Triticum urartu. The sequence goes on along the minus strand of NC_053025.1, from coordinate 545,901,840 downwards.
CTTCACAGCACTTCCATCGACGAGGAGCACCGTACTATTATGAGTGCGGTGGTCCAGAAGGTTCAGTCCGCCAAGAGTGGACTGACTGAAGCCTGTGCCAGCCTTCTAACAGGCTTTGAGGTAAGTGTTAAAAATATAGGAAAAATATTACCGCATAGACAGTAGCCCCTGATGCTCTGTTCGGTGTTCACAAATAAAAGCCGAACAGAGGATCAAACTATATCGCAGGAGTCTAATATAAGTATGTCAATATGCATATGCAGGCTTCGCTGCTGGCATCTGCCGCACTGACTGCGGAGGTCGCCGTACTGAAGCAGGACCTTAAAGGGTCCCAGGACGAGCTCGGCCTTGCCAAGAGGCATCTCGAGGAGAGCAAAGGTAAGTAATACCTAGTTTATGGATATGTATAAAAAGAATGTGATTGCAAAATGACAGGATCATCATGAATTTGCCAGGGGCCACGACCGAAGTGGCGACCCTAAGGCAAGCGATGTCCGAGGCCGAAGATAAAGCGGCCAAGGAGCGCACCGAGCGGGAAAGGCAAGAGGCTCAGGTGGGCGAGGTGCAGCAAGAGCTCCAGGCTCTCGTGACGAAGCACGAGGCGTTGGAGCTTGACTCGAAGACGCGAGAGTATGAGCTTGCCGCGGCCCTCGAGAGCACAAAAAGTGCCAACGCCGAAGCCCAAAAGGCCCTCCAGGAGATTGACGCGATGAAGAAAATAGCGGCGGGTAAGGCATTCTATATGCAAAGCAAGCATGTGAAAGTAAATTACCTATTACTTACCTGAATCCGGAGCTCTCCAGGAGCATTCGCAGATTTGCCCCGCAGCGTGTCGGATGCCGCACAGTTTTACCAGGCCGAGGAGGGAAGCTCAACGGAGAAGCTGTTCTGGTCTCAGTATACTGGGACCGAACACCTGGTGCCTATGAGCGACCAGCTGAAGCAGCTGGTCGAGCTACACAAAGCGGCCGAACAGGCCATGAGGGCTTTATAGTCCGGCTGTGGCCTGGCGACGCCCTTCCGAACAGCTACTTCGGCCTGGTGAGGCGGCTTGTGGACGCCTGCCCACGGCTGGAGGTTGTGAAGCGGTCTGTCTGCATCGAAGGTGCACGCCGGGCTTTCGCCCGCGTGAAGGTGCAATGGGCCAAGTTAGACGCCGTGAAGCTGATCAAGGAGGGACCGCCGCAGGGCAAGGAGCATCGCACCCCCGAAATTTATTATGAGGGTGTCCTAAAGGGTGCCCGTCTTGTAGCGGACGAATGTTCAAAGGATGTAATATTTGAGTAAACTTGCTCGTGTGATCCTGTATGATGAAAACTTGTTTCATATGTGCTATGCAACGCTTGTTTGAATTTAAAATATATATTTTTGACAGAAAGACTGTAAGGGAACCCCCTACAGTATAATTGGTGCAACAACCCCAAATTGCAAGTACCATGCCTTGAACCTGGGTGGGTGGGAAGGCATCAGCCCCTTCCAACCACTAGGCTATGCCTTAGTCTGCTTGAATTTAAAATATTACCTTCTCTTTGGTTGTTTATCCAATCTGAGAGATGGCTAGTCCTCGGCATCTGCCCCCATGCCGCGAGTGCTGGGGTGTTCGGGATAAACCTGAGCACTCTTGTTCCCATTTTTGGGTCCTTCGAGGGAGGTGCTCAGCACAGCGAACAAGGCAACCGGACTAATAATGCTTTATCACTCTCACTTAGCCATAGAATTCTATAATTTTAAATTTCGGCGAAGCCCCTGGTATTCGGAAGGCCGAATTCGGGGCGCGATACATGCCTTTAAGCCGGACAGGACCGGCTCCTCGCTCTAAGCGGCATAAGTCTTTAGGGACTCGAAACCTCGCCAAACAGCGACCAGTCTCTCGCCTTATCATGACAGTCAGTTTTAGCTTTCTCTATTGAGGTGCTTAGCCCAGCAGAACCGGGGCACAATCGCAGTAGTTCTCCTAGCGCTACCTTAGCCGATAGAGCGGAACGTAAGGTACCAAAACATAGGAGCCGGGCAAACCCAACATTTGACCAAAGACATGATTCGGAGCTGATGTATATAATGCTATAAGTTCGGGGTGCCGCACTTGTGAAAGTGTTCAGACTTCTCACACCATATTGTGGGGTATTGAAGCCCCTGGTGTGTTGGCCGTATCAAAGTGTACGGTTGCAAGGTGTCATTGATGAACACACATATATATATAACAAGAATGCAATAATAGTCGTAATGTTATGCGTTGTTTATTCAAAGAGGTGCGTTAAAGCAGAATGATACAGATAGTGCGATAAGCAAAAGGTAGGACTATGTTCCTTCCAAGGGCAAGCTAAGGAATAGTATTAAAGCAAATATTTCACTCGTTATCGTAATCCACCTGGGAGTTCCGTGGTGTGACGTAGCTTTCTGCCTCTCTTGGTTGCTGCATCATGTGTTCGACAATCATGCTGCCGGACAAGGTTTCCAGAGATTAAAGTCCTAAAAGAGAAAAATAACAAAGCGGGAAGCCCCTAGTGCGGTTTAGGCCACGTCTTGGAGCGTGTCGTAGTTGTGCCCCCCTCCCCACATGTGCCCATGGTATTTTTAATGCGTAATTATGTACGCGTGGCACAGATTTCGCCGTTTGGCTGGGACTGGGGTGGGGGCCGCATTGCTACGCGAGATCAGATCATGCCAGGCGGTCTAGTTGCCGATTACTCTGAGCGCACTTGAAGGTGTCCGGGTCTTGAAACGCCGAACTGGTGGATTGCCTTGAGAGGCTGCTTTGCGCTTCTGCTGCGAGGGCCGCAGTGTGCTCCTCCGTTCGGAGAGAGCGCTCTGTGTTTCCATTAACTGTAATAACCCCACGAGGTCCTGGCATCTTGAGCTTGAGGTAGGCATAATGCGGTACCACATTGAATCTCGCAAATGCGGTTCGCCCGAGCAGTGCATGATAACCACTGCGGAACGGGACTATATCGAATATTAGTTCTTCGCTTCGGAAGTTATCCAGGGATCCGAAGACCACTTCCAGTGCAATTGAGCCTGTGCAATGGGCCTCTACACCTGGAACGACGCCTTTAAAGGTCGTTTTTGTGGGTTTGATCCTTGAGGGGTCTATACCCATTTTGCGCATTGTGTCCTGATAAAGCAGGTTCAGCCTGCTGCCGCCATCCATAAGGACTCGAGTGAGGTGAAATTCGTCAATGATTGGGTCTAGGACCAGTGCGGCGAATCCGCCATGACGGATACTAGTGGGGTGGTCCCTGCGATCAAAGGTGATCGGACAGGAGGACCATGGGTTGAACTTTGGGGCGACTGGCTCCAACGCATATATGTCCCTGAGCGCACGCTTCCGCTCCCTCTTGGGGATGTGGGTTGCGTATATCATGTTCACCGTCTGCACTTGTGGGGGGAACCTCTTCTGTCCTCCGGTGTTCGGCTGCCGGGGCTCTTCCTCGTCATCGCTATGTGGCCCCTTATCTTTATCTTCAGCAATTAACTTGCCGGCCTGCTTGAACACCCAACAATCCCTGTTGGTGTGGTTGGCTGGCTTGTCGGGGGTGCCGTGTATTTGACATGAGCGATCGAGTATACGGTCCAAACTGGACGGGCCCGGAGTGCTTCTTTTGAATGGCTTTTTCCGCTGACCGGGTTTAGAGCCTTTGAATCTGGCATTGACTGCCGTATCTTCAGTATTATCGCTGTTAATGCAGCGCTTATGTTTGTTGCGACGTGACCTGCTATTGACGTCCTTGGTATCCGAAGTACCATGGTTCTTTGACATATTGTTACTGCGAGCCAGCCAGCTGTCTTCTCCCGCACAAAAGCGGGTCATGAGTGTCGTGAGGGCTGCCATAGATTTCGGCTTTTCCTGACCAAGGTGCCGGGCTAGCCACTCGTCACGGATGTTGTGTTTGAAAGCTGCTAGGGCCTCTGCATCCGGACAGTCGATGATTTGATTTTTATTTGTTAGGAACCGAGTCCAGAATTGCCTGGCCGATTCTTCTGGCTGCTGAATTATGTGGCTCAAGTCATCGGCATCTGGTGGTCGCACATAAGTGCCCTGAAAGTTGTCGAGGAATGCGGCTTCCAGATCTTCCCAACAGCTAATGGACTCTGCTGGCAGGCTGTTAAGACAATGCCGCGCTGGTCCTTTGAGCTATAGTGGGAGGTATTTGATGGCGTGTAAGTCATCACCGCGGGCCATGTGGATGTGGAGGAGGTAATCCTCAATCCATACCGCAGGATCTGTTGTGTCGTCGTATGATTCAATATTTACAGGTTTGAAACCTTCTAGGATTTGATGATCCATTACTTCGTCTGTGAAGCATAAGGGGTGTGCGGCGATTCGGTATTGGGCTATATTGCGACGCGGCTCGAATGGGTCTTGCCCGCTGTGTTCGGCCCAGCCGGATTTACTTTTGCTGTATCCGGCGTGACGTTTATCGTCTCGCATAGTGGCGCGCCCTCATGATCCGTAGATCGATCTTGCATGTTTTGCTTTGTCCTCCAATACATCTCGCAGGTCTGGTGTGTTTCCCCATGCTTTTTTATTTGAATGGCGTCGGGGTGCCGGTTGAGCTTTTGGCTGGAATGCCTCTCTATCACGCCCACGAGGTGGCCGATCAGCCACGTCATACGCTTCTTCCTCCAGTCGAGGTAGCAACCTGCATTTTGGGTAACTCTTGGAGGGGCGCTCGAGTTTATATTCCTCGGCCGCGAGGACTTCAGTCCATCTGTCAGCTAGCAAATCTTGATCAGCTTGAAGCTGCTGCTGCTTTTTCTTAAGGCTATTTGCCATGGCCATAAGTCGGCGCTTGAAGCGCTCTTGTTCGACGGGATCCTCTGGCACGGCGAATTCGTCATCGCCGAGGCTTGCCTCGTCTTCGGATGGGGGCATGTAATTATCATCCTCCGCTTCTCCATCCGCCGCTCTCTCAGGAGGGCTAGCTCCTCCATCCTCCTGCTCTAACTCTTGCTGGAGGGGGTTGTTGTTGTCTTCGGCACTATCCGGAGTGTTATTACCTCCTGTGCCGGTATCACCACTTTTGCTTTGGCGAGACTTAGAGCGGCGCCGCCGACGTCGGCGCTTGGGTTGCTTCTTGGAGGGGTCATCCTCCGCTGTCTCATCGCCATTGCCTTCTTTGGGTGTATCCACCATGTATATATCGTATGATGAGGTGGTTGTCCAGTGCCCTGTGGGCAGTGGTTCCTCTTCGTCTCCCGCATCGTCGTCCATACCGTCGATGTCTTCGGAGTCGAAGTCGAGCATGTCGGTTAAGTCATCGACAGTGGCTACTAAGTGGGTGGTGGGTGGGCCGCGAATTTCTTCGTCGTCCGCATCCCAGTCCTGTCGGACATAGTTCGGCCAGGATCCTCCTGACAAGGAGAGAGACCTTAATGAGTTCAGTATATCGCCGAAGGGCGAGTGCTGAAAGATATCCGCGGAGGTAAACTCCATGATCGGCGCCCAATCGGATTCGATAGGAACGGGCGCAGGCGGTTCGGAGTCCGTGGCCGGAGAAAGATCCGGCAGTTTAACAATACGGCTCTCATGCAAGGTAAGGTCGATGTTCGGCTCGATCGCCGCTGAGGGTAAGGCATCCGTGGCGGGGTCCATCCACCCGTCCATGGACGACGTAACTGGCTCCGAATTGAGGGTCGGAGCGGTTGTCGGTGCGATCTCCTGAACACTGTCTGATGGTAGAGCTAAATCATACTCATCGTGACCGCGTGACACACAAGGCAGAGGCTCGAATCCGTTGAAGATCAAGTCTCTGCGGACATCGGCCGTGTAGTTTAAGCTTCCAAACCTGACCTGGTGGCCAGGGGCGTAGCTTTCAATCTGCTCCCGATGACCAAGCAAATTGGCCCGCGGTGCAAAGCCGCCGAACACAAAGATCTGTCCGGGGAGGAAAGTCTCACCCTGGACTGCATTGCTATCGATGATAGTAGGAGCCATCAAGCCTAACGGCGACGACACAGAGGAACTCTCAATGAAAGCACCAATGTCGGTGTCAAAACCGGCGGATCTCGGGTAGGGGGTCCCGAACTGTGCGTGTAGGCGGTTGGTAACAGGAGGCAGGGGACACGAAGTTTTACCCAGGTTCGGGCCCTCTTGATGGAGATAAAACCCTACGTCCTGCTTGATTAATATTGATGATATGGGTAGTACAAGAGTAGATCTACCACGAGATCAGAGAGGCTAAACCCTAGAAGCTAGCCTATGGTATGATTGTCTGTTGTCCTACGGACTAAAACCCTCCGGTTTATATAGACACCGGAGAGGGCTAGGGTTACACAAGGTCGGTTACAAAGGAGGAGATATACATATCCGTATTGCCTAGCTTGCCTTCCACGCCAAGTAGAGTCCCATCCGGACACGAGACGAAGTCTTCAATCTTGTATCTTCATAGTCTAACAGTCCGGCCGAAAGATATAGTCCGGCCGTCCGGAGACCCCCTAATCCAGGACTCCCTCAGAACCCCTTGACAGTTCGCCTTGAATAAAACTCCTCCAGCAAGGCCCAACCTTGGTTTACCATTCGCCACCTAGCCTCTTTTTCCCTTGGGTTTCCGGAGCCCGAGGGTCAATCTTTATTTAAACCCCCCTGGGCCAGTGCTCCTTTGAGTGTTGGTCCGAAATGGGCAGCCTGCGGGGCCACCTCAGGGCAACTCGAGGGTTGGTTTTACTCGTAGCTGGACCTATCCGGTGTGCCCTGAGAACGAGATACGTGCAACTCCTATCAGGATTTGTCGGCACATCGGGCGGCTTTGCTGGTTTAGTTTTACCATTGTCGAGATGTCTTGTAACCGGGATTCCGAGTCTGATCGGGTTGTCTTGGGAGAAGGAATATCCTTCGTTGACCGTGAGAGCTTGTGATGGGCTAAGTTGGGACACCCCTGCAGGGATTTAAACTTTTGAAAGCCGTGCCCGCGGTTATGGGCAGATGGGAATTTGTTAATGTCCGGTTGTAGATAACCTGAAACTTAACTTAATTAAAATGAATCAACAGAGTGTGTGGCCGAGATGGTCTCTTTTCGGCGGAGTCCGGGAAGAGAACACGGTCTCGAGTTATGTTTGAACGTAGGTTGTTCTAGGATCACTTCTTGATCATAGTTTCTCGACCGTGCCTTTGCCTTCTCTTCTCGCTCTCATTTGCGTATGTTAGCCACCATATATGCTAGTGCTTGCTGCAGCTTCACCTCATACCTTTTACCCTTCCTATAAGCTTACATAGTCTTGACCGCGAGGGTGTGAGATTGCTGAGTCCCCATGACTCACAGATTCCTTCCAAAACCAGATGCAGGGACCGATGATACCGCTCCAGGAGATTCGACTGAGCTCAAGTGGGAGTTCGATGAGGACTCGGGACGATACTACGTTTCCTTTCCAGACGATCAGTGGTGGTGCCCAGTTGGGGCGATCGGGGACTTTGTCGCATTTGGGGTTGTTCTTTATTTTGGTTCCGTAGTCGGACCTTGAGTGTATCTTGATGAATGTAATGATATTTATGCTATTGTGTGACGTGGCGAGCCAACTATGTATCTCTTTCCCTTATTTATTACATGGGTTGTGTGAAGATTACCTTACTTGCGACATTGCTTACAATGCAGTTATGCCTCTAAGTCGTGCTTCGACACGTGAGAGATATAGCCGCATCGTGGGCGTTTCACACGTTCAGCCTACGAGGCCAAGTTATGGCGACGTGAAGTTATCCCGACGGCTACATTCACATGGAACTCTGGGGCGCCCATGCGATGCCGCTTCTTCACATGGTTAGCACTCAGAAACCGCTGTTGGACCTCTGACAGGTTAGCGCGCCGTGGATTGGACCATCAGAAGGCTTGCCCTTTCTGTGACCAGGCAGAAGAGTCCATCCAACACATCCTACTACAATGCGTTTTTGCACACGATGCTTTGCCGGGCATTGGGGAAACCGGAATGGACTATGGCGCTGCCCAACTCGCTCCAGGATTGGTGCACCGACAAGGTTACGAACAAAGCAGCCCGCAAAGACATCAGAACTCTCTTCATGCTAGTGTTGTGGGAGCTGTGGAAGCATCGAAACGCAATTGTCTTATATGGTGCAACGCCATGCTACAACAAATACAAGAGGAGGGGAGGACATGGAAAAAGGCTGGCCTACTCAAGTGCGACACAGCAAGATTCTTCGAGTTAGCTAGGTGGGCGTGCAAGATTCTTCGAGGAGTTAGCTAGGTGGGCGTGTGTGAGGAGTTAGCAATCCATATGTACACCGGTAAGGCCGGGTGGAGGCCTCAGTGTTTATTATATCTCGTTCTCTTGCGCACAAGATCGGAGGTAAACATGGCCCAACACAATACCAGACGATGTATTAGAGTATCTCCAACCGCGCCCTCAAGACGCCCCCTAGGTCGTTTTTTTTAGCACCGGTGTTGAAAAAACGGTTCAGTCACGCCTCCAAGACGCCAAAATCCGCCGGATTGGTCCGTTTTCTGACCCGGCGCACCCAGGCCGAACCCGGCGCACTGGGAGGCACTTGGGGGCGCCGGCGGAAGAGAAAATCGTCCAGGTCCCCACTGTCAGGCGAAAAGTCACACTGATTCGCCCCGTTTTCCCCTCTCCTTCCCCGACACCTTGCCGATCCTGGCGTCGCCAGCCACCTCTCCGCCGCCGCCGCCGCTATCTCGCCATTCCTCGCCGTGAAACAAAGAAAGATCCCCCCGACGCCCTCTCCCCCCACTTTCCCCGAGTTTCCCTCGCCGCTCCGGCGCCCGCCGACGAGTCTGCGCACGACGCCCGCTACATGTTCGGTGCTTTGCCTGCCCCGGCCGCGATGGACTCCGACGACGAGGAGGTGCTCGCGGCGTTGCTCGAGGAGGAAGCCGACGCCGCCGACCAGGACAAAGAACACCTCATGGTCCTCGCCGCCCTGGCCGGCTTGCTTGCCAGCGATGCAAAGCTGAGGCGAAGCGGCTCGACGCCGGGGCGACGGAAAGCAAAGAACCGTCATCGGCTCGAAGGCTATTGCATGCTCTACTCCGACTACTTCGCCGACGCTCCACTGCATGGTGACAAAGTTTTCCGGCGCCGTTATCGGATGGGCCGAAAGCTTTTCCTCAGGATAGTCAATGAACTCAGGGAGTACGACAACTACTTCAGGTGCAAGAAGGATTGCACCGGCACACTTGGATTCACCTCAATCCAGAAGTGCACGACAGCTATGAGAATGCTTGCATACGAGGCTCCAGGTGATTCACTCAACGACTATGGGCGCATGGCCGAGTCCATGATCATTGAGTGCACCTATAAGTTCTGCAGGGCTGTGGTGGCAGTGTTTGGACCGAGGTACTTGCGATCACCCAATGCTGAAGACACTGCTCGGATCCTGGCACAGAATGAGGCAAGAGGATTTCCTGATATGCTTGGAAGCATCGACTGCATGCATTGGGCATGGAAGAACTGCCCGTTTGCTTGGCAGGGGATGTACAAAGGTGCCAAAGGAGCTTGCAGTGTGATACTTGAGGCAGTGGCCACACACGACCTCTGGATTTGGCACGCTTTCTTTGGTATGCCAGGAACTCACAATGACATCAACGTGCTGCAGTGCTCTCCTGTTTTTGCCAAGCTCGTTGAGGGCCATTCTCCTCCGGTGAACTTTGAGATCAATGGGCACCAATACAACAAGTGGTACTACCTGGCAGATGGCATCTATCCGAGATGGTCAACATTTGTGAAGACTATCTCAAGCCCTGTGCCAGGAGGCAAGAACTCCCACTTTTCGAAGGTTCAGGAGGCTTGCAGGAAGGATGTCGAGCGAGCATTTGGCGTGCTCCAATCTCGATTTGCTGTTGTCCGATACCCCGCTAAGACTTGGTCGAAAGATCAAATGTGGGAGATCATGACTTGTTGTGTCATTTTGCACAACATGATTATTGAGAGCGAGCAGGAAGAGCCAGTGTTTGACACTGAACCATATTACAGGCAGGGTCCTCTTGCCCAAGTGGATCACCAGCTCCCTGCAACATGGACAGCCTTCCTCAACATGCGCCAGGAGATCCGAGAGCCACAGGTGCATCATCAGCTGCAGCGGGATCTAGTGGAGCACCTATGGAGGCTCAAAGGCAACGCCTAGCTGGACATGCAATGAAATATGAGTGTTTTTATTATTTGTGATGATTTTATTTGAATGAGCGCCGAAACACGCCGAAACACGTCGAGCGTGGGCCGTTTTGTGCCGGAAATTGGGCCAATCCAGGGCCGAAAATGAGCTGAAAGCGCCAATACTAGGCCGATATCGGCGCCTAGGGGCGACCTGGGGGGCGGCGGCTGGGAACGCACTAGCACCCAAGCCTAAAATAGCGCCGGCTCGCCCCCAAGCGGCGGTTTTCGGCGCGTCTTTGGGGGCGCAACGGCTGGAGATGCTCTTAGTTTCATCCCCAGCTCGCTTAATCTCTATGGATCACAACAGTGAGCTGCTGTAGTAAAGAACAGGCACAAGAGGCTGACCTATTTCCAGCACTTCGTATGCCTCCCGAGCGCAAGCGCCTGAAAAACCTCAGCGCCTTAAAGCAGTGCTTGCTTATCCACCAGAGGATGCAGATCTGCCCTGCATAGACAACAAACCAGCACAGGAACAAATCCATTTCTTATCAAAACACGCCTTGTTTCTAGTTTCCCAAAGAGCGCAGCTGCCACTCCGGTGATCTGCATGTTACTATTGGGAAAATCCATCGAAAATATTGGGAAACGAACCCATGCCTAACGTTTGCCCCAATAGCCAAGCTAACCATGTATAGCGATGCACATTCATTCAGTCCCTAAGTGCGCTACTGGCTATTCACATCAGCAAGTTAATACTTCCATTTTCAGGGCATTCACAAAAAAAAAGGTCACATCTTCTGTTGCAAAACAGGTTCATGAGCACTTCCACGTTACCTTCATGCAATTAATTCAGAATGCGATAAATCAAGAGACAAGATAAGTGTTTGCTTTCCTTCCCTGTAACTTCACACTTATATTTCAGACAAAGACAGAGCTTGAATTAATTATAAATATCATTTTATACAATGAGACTCCCAGCAGAGCGGACGACAACGACATCCTCCAAATCTCCTAATCGCAGGATTTCCTTGGTCTTTGCAAAATTTGGTAACACATCAGATAATCGGAATTGAGGGAGTAGTTCCAAACTTCCAATTCTACGTTCATCATAATGAGGCTCTATGACGTTGGTATACCATATGGAGTTTCAATTTCATATGAGAGATTGGACAGTGGTGTAATACCATATGGTCCAACAGGCAGGCTAGACGTCCCCCACTGTATGAATTTTTTCAGGAAAGTTATATATTAATGGTGACAATAATTTGACAATATATATATCGATTGTCTCTCAATAACATCCTGAATTTTCCATACCTGTTTGAAGAGGCAATATTGTCATCAGAAATGATGGAAGCAAAATGACTAACCAATACCTTCATATGAAATCAGAAATCCAGAAGGTTTACCTCCACAGGATAATAGTACAATGAACTCTTCAGAACCATTCAACTATTTCCCTGGTCAACCAAATTTGTGCTCATCAAAGAATGTTCCCCGTCATATGAATAACATGCTAAGTTGCTATTATTACATCAGTATCATCTCCATCGGGTGTGCTTTCAGCAGGGTGACGAACTCTTTGGCAATCCTCAGGCGGCAGCCGTCCAAACCGAGCCATTTTCTCAGTTAACCCGGCAATAGATTCTTCCCGTTTGGCAAGCTGCATAAGTATCTTGATTCTTCTAAATGAAACACTGCTGGGTTTCTGCCCCAAATCAGTAATTTGATGGAAGCACCTCTCAGCCTCCTCCAGCTTCCCCTCATCACATAACAGGTCAAACAAAACATCTGACACCAAGGTGAATGACCCAAACCCGTTCTCGATCATATCTCCCCACAGCTCTAGTGCTTCTGCCACCTTACCATGCCGATGACATAACCTGATGATAAACATACAAGACTGTGTGTTGGGGAAACATCTTTCAGACCGCATTCTCTCATACAACAGCCACGCGCTACCAATATCATACGCCCAGTAATAGAACCGGAAGAAAAGGTTATACGTCGTGGCATTCGGCATCAGCCCCCTTGAGGCCATTTCGTCCATCAATGCAAACGCATCACCAAGCCTCTTTGCTATAACAAAGTTCCGTATAGTGGCATTGTACGCCGCCACATCCGGGTGACATCCGAGCTCACGCATCTCCTTCAGCAGGTCTCTAGCCTTGTCAGGCTGGCCAACCAGTCCCAATCCGCCAATCAAACTCGTATAGGTGATCACATCGGGGGCAATTTCATTCCCCCGCATTTCATCGAGCAGCTTATAGGCCTTCTCCACGCCTCGGTTCTTGCAGTGGCAATCAATCAAAGAGTTGTAGGTGACCAAGTCAGGATCAATGCCGTGCTCTCGCATCTCTGCGAAGAACGCATCGGCATCCTCCGAAGACTTCCACCCGGAGAGCAGGATGTTGAAGGTATGGCGGTTCACCTGGAACTCGTGCTTGTGCGCGTGGTAGACGTTGCGCGCGTCGGACATGCTCTTCTCCTGGCAGAGCGTGCGGAGCAGCGCGTTGAAGAGGTCGGCCGACTCGCTGCCCTCGCGGCCGCGGAAGAGCCGCAAGAGGCGGCGGAAGGAGGCGACGGTCTCGCGGACGGAGCAGATCTTGGCGACGCGGCCGAGGACGACCATGGCGGTGCGCGCGGTGATGGCGTCGGGGCAGAGGCGGTGGACGGACTGGACGAGGTCCCACATGTGGGAGAAGCGGCGGGCGCGGCCGAGCACGTAGAGGGCCGTGTCGAGCGCGAAGGGGGAGGGCGCGACGCCGCAGCGGTCGGCGGCGAGCGAGAGGAGCGAGAGCGCGCGGAGCGGGTCGCCGTGGGCGAAGCGGAAGCGGCGGAGGACGAGGTCGAGGAGCGGCGCCGAGAGCGGGACGGCGGAGGCGGAGAGCGCGGACTCCATGGCCGACGGCGTGGGCGCGGCCGTCACGATGTGGTAGACCGAGTCGGCGTCGGCCTCGGAGGCCGTGGCCTCGCCGGCGGCGGGGGCCGCGGGCAGCAGGGACGGCGGCAGCCTGCGGGGCGAGGAGATGTACTGGAACACCCGCCTCGCCGGCTTGGGCGGCATCTCTGGGAGGTGGGCGGCGCTTGTCGGAGGTTTTGGGGAGGGTTTTGGCGGCGTCGGCGCGGAGCGAGCGGCATGGAGGCTGCAGCCTGCAGCTTGGAAGGGGAATGCAAAGAGGGATCGTGCAATGCGGTCGCAGCAGGAGCGGGCCGGCACTGTTGGGCCGGCTCGAACAGTATTGGGCTAGAGTGGAATCTGAGAATTCGCTGTTGTACTCATGAGAGTCCACTACATTTGTGCCACTCTCAGCCCCTCACTTGGGCCATTAGACTTTGTCTCAAAATAACAAATTGGGCCATTGGGCTACGAGCACCAGTATCTTGCTAACATTCCCTAACTAGATGCACACTTGTTGCTAAAAAAAAAACTAGATGCACGCTTTACTAAAAAAAACTAGATGCACACAAAAAAAATGCTAACATTCCCTAACAGAAAAGGCTGACGCTACGTGGCCACAAGCTGGTTTGGAACTGAGAATTTACTCTTGCTCCAATTTTTCGCTATAAGCGATTAATAGGAAATTCATGATCCATTGCTATGTGTCTAATAAACAAAAGGTGTGGATAGATCTTAGTTGATTATGACTTAACTAAGTCTTAATCAAATGATATAGTATAAGAAGAAGAAAAATCTGAAAAGAAATTTTTTGTATAAATCTCCATGCAAAATCAAAGGACTATAGCATCGACTGAGACATAACAAAGTCTCAGTCGATTGAGCCTTAGAAAAGTGGTAAAAAAAAGCCTCAAATGTAATAGGAAAAATCATATTCTTACATACCGCTTCTACGAAATCATTACGTAGTACTACGTTGATTCAGCTTGCTAATTACTCCTTGATTTTTACTAATTGTCCCGGAAATGAACTAGTGCATAAACATTTTTTTGTAAATTTTGTATGTAGAAATAGCATTGCTCTGTAATATGATGTCAAGTGAAATGAAAAAGAGTCAAGTCAGAACAATTCCAACGGGCCGACTCAAACGAACGGTGATTTTGTCCGCTATTTGTCTGTTTGGCTCGGTCAGACGGACACGGATATCCGCTTCCGTATTTGGGTTGGCGGATGCGCCTAACGTTGGCCTGAACCCATTTTAACGGCACTAGAAAAAAAATGAACGCATACATATTAAAAAAGAGAAACAACATTAATTAAATATTAAAGCCGGCCACGAAGGCCGACGAGAGTCCACACGTCCACATTTGCATTTAAAAAAAAATAAAAACAGCCTATACTACGAGGCGGCGCGCTGCTCTAGGCGTTGTCGTTGTTGTCCTCGGGGTCCGTGAGGTCGATGAGCGTCGGTGCCGGCCCGGCCCAGGCGAACACCGTGTTCTAGAGCGCCGTCATGTCGGGCTGTGCCGGCGCGGGGGGGGGGGGGGGGGGGGGGGGGGGGGGGGGGGGGGGGGGGGGGGGGGGGGGGTGGCCGCCTGTGTAGCCGCGACCTGGCGCGCCTCCTCCTCGGCCTCGCGCTGCTCCTCCTCGAGGTCGCGCTCGAGCATCTCGAGGTACTCGCCGTCGCGGCGCTCCTCGGCCACCCTGATCTGGCGCCAGTGCTCGAGGTACGCCGCTCCTGCGTCGGCTTCGCTCCCATCCAGACCAGTGGTGCGCGAGTAGCGCTTGATGGGGGACGGCTCCTGCTCCGGCTCCGGCTTGATAGGGGACGGCGGGGCCACCGGCGGCACCACGCTGTCGCCCGCTGTGGAGAGGGCAAGTGCCTACGCCGTTGTCGCCTCGTACCGAGCCTCCTCCGCCCTGCGCCACTCGTCCTCCTCGCTCTCCCGGTAGACGGCCGCAAGGGCCGCTTGGTAGGCGTCCTCCGCCGTTTGGTCCTCCTCGCGGACGACGAGCGTCGATGGCGGCGAGCTCCGGTCAACCTCGCGCACGCCCCGTCGCCTCGCCTCCTCGTGCTCGAAGGCGAACCACCTCGTCCAGTTGGGCGAGTCTGATGCGTAGGCGGCCTCGCGGCGCTGCTCTGGCGTCAGCAGCGCCCGCCGGCGCCGCACCTCCTCCGCGTGAGCCCGAGCCGTCTGCGGTGCCGCCGGCGCTGGGATCCTATCTGGATCCAGATGCCAGTCGTGCGGCAGCATCACGTCGGGATACGGCAGAGGTTGGTGGTGCTGCCAGTGCCACTTCGTCTGGTGCACTGGCACGTTCACGTGTTGCCTCTGCCGGCGGAGGCGGGAGCCTTGCCCTCGGCCTTGCCGCCGTTGGCTCCGGAGAAAAGGCCCATCTCCCTGTGGTTGTGGTGGCTAGGGTTTGCCGCGACGAAGGAGCAAAGGTTGACAGATGTGGACGGCGAGTTTGGATGAGGACGGCCCCGCCGCACGGTCGGCTTAAAAAAGGACGAGCGCCGTCGCTGACGTGCGGGCCCATGGTCATAAATTAAGCTGACCGCGTGGGCAGTGGGTAGTTGGACGGCCGCCATGTGAGAACGCGACGGACAGCGAAAAGGCGCGCGAAGCGTCCGTTCAGCGTCCGCGCCGACGTATTTGGGCCGCAAATGCGTCGGCGTAGACGCGACGTAGACGTGATTTGGATTTGAGTCGGCGCGTTGGGCCGTCATTTTTGTTCATGCCAACTCAAACAGACGCAGACGGACAAAAATGGGTCGGTCCTTTGGAGTTGGTCTCAAGTACTCAAACTTAGCGCAATCCGTCCTCTAAAAATATGTAATCTAGACCAACGACATCTTATCCTCCGAGGCGCAAAACTGCAAACCATGAACGTTGCTCGTTCACTTCAAACTGGGCGCCGCTGATGCATGCAGTGCGCACTATGATGATCCCGCTCCCATCCCTACAAAGGCCTTCTTCTGTTGAAACAGCCGAAACAGAAAGCTGGTCTTCCCTTGCTGCAGCGAGAAAAAAATGTGTAACACCGGACAGACTGCCTGCAGGCTGAAGCATGCTTCCGTTCCGTCTCCCGTCATCCAACTTGCCATTCAGACAAACTCCATGCAATATACACTCCATATATTTCCAACGAGAAAAGGCGCGCCCGTTTTCCTAGTGCTGCCTTTCGTGCTGTTGCCATCAGCGAATCGGATCGGCTGGCCCTTGGTCCCTTTACGTCCGATGGAGCGATCGGGAAAGCTACCAGGTTTGGTTTGGGGGGGTGGTAGCTAAGGGGCTACGGCTGCTAATCACGTTGGTGTTAGGTGCAGCACCAGAAGTTACGTACCACAGGGCGTAAATAGATTCCCTGTGATCACGTCGCGGGTAGCCGCGTTCCCATTGCTGACAGCGATTGTGGATGTGGACCCTGGGTGACCACTGACCAGGGCAGGCGGAGCAGCAGGAACCGTGAAGAACACTTCTACCACCATTCGTTTCTTCTCTGTCCTATCTACTAGCAACAGGTGAACCAGTCCTGCTCGCCGAGTGATTTTCCTTCTTATTTTGATTACTAATTCTAGTTCATCAAATGTTTAAGTACAGACCATGCTAATCCAGACACGTTTCAGCCTTCTTCTTTTGGTTACTAATACTTTCCACTCGTAGTTTAGGTAGGGGGGGAAGCATCCACAGCCACAACGGCAGGATTCTTGCCGTTTCCCAACGGTGGAATACCCGAGTCGTTATCATCCCTCAAGGAAAAAAGAAATCCGAGCCACTGCCGAGCAACTACAAGCACGGCGACGTGACACACATAATTGCAGTCGAGATCGGCCTGAACTTGACTGCGCGGAACCGGACAGAGAAATTGCATTAACGCGCGCCAAAAGTCCAGATCTACCGATCCAAACCAGCTGCGTCACATCACATGGGCAATCGGGTGTACCCTGTACAGTAGTAGGACTACTAGTCCTACAGTATGCAGCGCCTCCTGAAGATCTCGCCGACGGCCGCCTGCGACGGCATTGGCCAATTAAATTCCCTTGAAAAAAAAATTCCCGTGGACCGGCGGGCAGGTGCAGAGGTGCCGAGGGGGCGGCGCGAGGAAGGCCCGTGCGGTCACGGGGAGGGAACAGGCAAAAGTCGGATCTGGTCCGTGGAGGGAGCGCTGCGTTGCCGGCGTGGCACGTGACGTTCCCCGGCGCTGCAGAGGCTGCTCGCTGGGCCCTGCCAGAAGCTGGGTCAGCACGAGTCTGCCACGTTGCCCACGCGGCCCGGTGGAAGTGGGTTGAGCTTGAATTACCTGGCCGCGTGCAGTGCAGTGGCAGTCCAGTCCAGTCCAGTGGCCGTCCACCAGGTTCCGTAGATAGGCGCAGCTCGCATCCGGTCGTTTTCACTTCGTCGTCGGCGTGTTTCGGCCTTCCGGTAAGCAGCATTGGCCGGCAACTCCTGGAGGGCGACGATGCGTCGTGCCACTGCACGTAAGCGTCGGGATCAGACTTGACACGCTGTTACGTGCCCGAACGAAACGGTGCGGAGCACGTACGTGCTGCACTTGCATAGCTCGTGTGGGAGAAAAGCGAGTCAAAAGTAAGCGGCATCGTGTGGCAAGCGCAGTGGCCGAGGCATGTTGAGGGGTGGAGTAGCCATGATCGATCGTGTGACATGAGCGCTAGACATGTTGCCACTCGTGTCGTACGCACTATCCATACTCCATTCATTCCACAATATAGCGCACTCGCGTTTTCTGAGATTTATTAGTATGCTTTTTGTTTTCACTGTAGTTGGTCTCATTGATTAAATTTATGCTTAAACTTAGACTTCCAAAAACACAAGTATATTACATTATGAAACAGAGAAAGTACCATCCAGTCTAGTCCCAGGCTGTGGATATCTTCGCTTGCGCCCACCGTAGTCGTACTTTTGTCCCCAAACTCGTTATTTTAAGCAACGCCAACTTTATTCATTTGAAACAACAAGTACATCACTATTCGTGAGAAAAGTTACAATATCGTTTTAACTTTGCCCCAAACTTGTCGATTACGCTGTAGGCCACACACACTGAGCATAAAAGTGGTGAGAAGAAAAAAGGTGGCAGGATATATATAAAGCAGATGCCTCCATCTCTTTTGTTGTCTTTAGACCGAAAGGCGAAAGCCCAATTGATCCATAAACCTGTTATAAGTGCTGACGAGAGTCAAATGCAATTGGAGAGCGCAAGTTGCCTAGCTAGCTAACTGTCCATGATGTAACGGAGAATTGGTGATTGGCAGGTAAGTAGGAAGTCACCATCGCCCGAGTCGCCAAATTCCCTCGCTTGGCATCTAGCACTAGAAAGACAAGAAAACTTAATGAGGATACTTCGGGTACTCGTTTCTTAGGCCCCAATCCTGCATCTACGAAGAGCTACGAAAACTTTTACGTAAACCTCCAAACTAAACTCCCCCTCCACCCCCCCCTTCCTCTGATTTTCAAGGGGATGGACCCGTCCGCCCCTCATCTCCAATCATACTTCTCCACCTGTCTCATTACGTTAATCCCGTATAATTATTTACGTAGCTCTAGCATTGCTCTTTCTTAGGTCGAATTCTTAGGGCCTCCTTGGAACGAAGCAACTGGCAAAATGTAGGAAAAGAAAATTTGTAGAAATCAGATGTCATGTCTTTTGAAATTCAACAGGAACTAAAACACATGAAAATTGCATATTTTATATTTCAATTTTTTGGGTTCACTCTTGAGATGGGTGAGAAAGGAATAAAACATGGTTGTCCAAACCGTTCAGTGCATGAGAACCAAAATTTCGTCTCGTATTAAAAGGTACTCCCTCTGTCCGGGTTTATTAGGCCTAAGGCTGGTCATAGTGGGAAGTAATTTAGACTAGTAACGTGCATATGTTATTAGTCTATATTATTATCTCCATAATTGGTATTAACATATATCCCCTTCGTCCGAAAAAGCTTGTCCCAAGCTTGTCTATCAAATAAATGTATCTAGCACTAATTTGATACTAGATACACCCAGAGGGAGTAGATGGTAACATGCAAGTCTTCATTAATTGGGATATAGACTCATTTTATTTGGCGTGTGTTATGTTACAGTAACATATTAGACTAGCCACAGTGAGAGTAACTTCAGCAGTAACATCGAGTCCAACTCAGCAAATTTGCTTATGTGGCAATGAGTTAATGAGGAGAGAGGTAGTTTCAGTAACTTAGCTAGTTATTGTAACATCAAATGTCTCAATGCAATATGAGTCTATAACCTAATAAATGAAGCTTTGCATGTTACCATACGTATGTTACTATCCACTATGAAGGTAGTAACATAATCTAGGGATATGTGTATGTTACTCTCCACTGTGGCTAGTCTTATGTTACCACAAGTCTCTCTCTCCTCATTAACTCCATGTCACATAGGCAAATTTGTCTTGAGATGTGTTAGACTAGCCGCAATGGGAGTAACATAAGTGGTAACATCACACTTATCTAGGCAAAATAGATGATGTGGCATGTAATTAATAAAGAAAGAGAGTCATGTGGTAACATAGCTAGTTACTGTAACATCACACATATCAAGAAAAGATGAGTCTACAACAAAATAAATGAAGTAATGCATGACACAACCCATATGTTACTACCCATTGTGAATGTAGTAACATAGACTAGTAACATATGTATGTTACTACTCTAAGTTACTCCCCACTGTGACTAGTCTTATGTTACTATCTAAGTTACTCCCACTATGACTAGCCTACTCTTGGACCAAGGTACATACTAGTTTGCTCACATTAATTCTTTCATTCCACTCTAATATACTCTCTCACATGCATGCAGCCAATGAAAAAGTATGCATGCAGCATATTAATTCCCGAGTCATGGCACCAACAACAATGGCTCTCAATGCAACCAATGAAGTGGTTGCATGCATGCACCTTTCCAAAGTAAGGCCTTATAAAAATGGACATGCTTGTGATGCTGCGAGGCCTAATAAACCCAGAAGGAGGGAGTAGTGATCAAAACATTTGTATGGGTGAATATACTTTTTTTGCGAAAAAACTTCAAAGTTTTATTCAACGAAGAAACTCCTGGCATTATCAGCCAACAAGCTAGTGAGCAGGAAGGAGGGTCTAGAATCAGTCTAATTCTTGGTGACCATTAGTGAGCAAGCATGCTTAGCACAAAAATGAGCTGGTACATTGGCTGACCTATTTACATGTTGAACATCAAAAAAAGAAAAAAAGAAGTTAGCTCTCTAATTTTTAGAAGTAACGGTGCCACATCAGAACGACTATTGTGGTGAGTTTTCTAGAGGTTGACCATCTCCAGGAAATCTGTCTCCATTACCACATGTGAGAAACCGTAAAGTTATGCAAAAATCACACCATCCCGAAGCGCTAGTGTTTCTTCAATGAATGGATCCGTCACCCCAATGTGGGGTTTGCTCCATGCACCCAGCAAAGTAGTGTCAGAACGTGCCACTCCGCCTACACCAAACTTGTCTAAAATCCACACTCAAGGCTGCATCAGTATTGATCTTCATAGTCCCTGGGTCAGGGGTTGCCACCCATGCCCTAGAAGAACCAAAGCATGAGACTGTGGAATGTCTAGCAGTGCTAGATCTACCCTGATGCGCCTGGCAGTTGCCGTAGGTTCTAGCCTTTCTCCATCATGTGTCAGTCTGTT
The DNA here is from genome assembly GCF_003073215.2 of Triticum urartu. Taxonomy (NCBI): domain Eukaryota; kingdom Viridiplantae; phylum Streptophyta; class Magnoliopsida; order Poales; family Poaceae; genus Triticum; species Triticum urartu. The sequence goes on along the minus strand of NC_053025.1, from coordinate 545,881,198 downwards.
TCTAGAGTGCCATATAGCCCACATAAAAGTGATCATCCAATCCCACTCCATATCGGCGAATTGACTATCACAAATGATGACTTTGGACCATGTATCTGGATGCAACCAAGGCCTTCTAACACCAAGTAAAGTGTGTGCTTGCTCCCAGAACAATTTGGCATGTGAACAATGCACTAAAGCGTGCATCCGATCCTCGTCCATTGCAAAGTATACATTGCATCTACTAATTTCTTTAATGTGCATGCCGAAGAGTGCACTCATCTGGTAGGATACGCCGGACCACCCTCCACCAGAATACACACACTTTCGGCAACACTTTAAGCTTCCACATCTGTTCTTCGATCTGTGAGGTACTGGTAACCGTCCCTTCATCTAGAGTTGCACGCTCTTTCTGATTCGCAAGAGCACGGTATGTGATAACACCTTTGATTGTCTGCTTCCTCAGCCGTATTTGTACATGTGGATATGGGAAACATAGTTTTGTCCTATATTCATCTATAGACAATAAATACATACAAAGATGTTGAATACAAGTCCGTAAACATTAATTCCAATCTGTATACCAGATTTTGACGTTGATTTAACACTCGAAACTGAACTAACAATTGTATGGAAACACTATTGTAAGCATTGTATGGAAACTGAGCGAATGCAATTATTTACACTTACATTTCCTAGAGAAGCAATGCATGTTGGGGAACGCAATAATTTCAAAAAAATCCTACGCACACGCAAGATCTATCATGGTGATGCATAGCAACGAGAGGGGAAAGTGTTGTCTACGTACCCTTGTAGACCAAAAGCGGAAGCGTTATGACAACACGGTTGATGTAGTCGTACGTCTTCACGATCCGGCCGATCCTAGCACCGAAGGTACGCACCTCCGCGATCTGCACACGTTCAGCTTGGTGACGTCCCGCGAACTCTAGATCCAGCTGAGTGTCGAGGGAGAGTTTCGTCAGCACAACGGCGTGATGATGGTGATGATGAAGCTACCGGCGCAGGGCTTCGCCTAAGCACTATAACGATATGACCGAGGTGGAAATCTGTGGAGGGAGGCACCGCACACGGCTAAACAATCAACTTGTGTGTCTTTGGGGTGCCCCCTCCTCCGTATATAAAGGAGTGGAGGAGGGGGGAGGGCCGGCCCTCTATGGCGCGCCCTGGAGGAGTCCTACTCCCACCGGGAGTAGGATTCCCCCATTCCCTAGTTGGACTAGGAGAGGAAGGAAGGGGGAGGAAGGAGGAAGGAAAGGGGGGCCGGCCCCCCACCCTAGGCTTCCTTCTCCCCTCTCCCACTATGGCCCAATAAGGCCCATATACTTCCCGAGGGGTTCCGATAACCTCCCAGTACTCCGGTAAATGCCCGAACTTACCCGGAACCATTCCGATGTCCAAACATAATCATCCAATATATCGATCTTTACGTCTCGACCATTTCGAGACTCCTCGTCATGCCCGTGATCACATCCAGTACTCCGAACAACCTTCGGTACATCAAAACACATAAACTCATAATACTGATCATCACCGAACGTTAAGCGTGCGGACCCTACGGGTTCGAGAACTATGTAGACATGACTGGGACTCATCTCCGGTTAGTAACCAATAGCGGAACCTAGATGCTCATATTATTTCCTACATATTCTACGAAGATCTTTATTAGTCAAACCGCATAACAACATATGTTGTTCCCTTTGTCATCGGTATGTTCCCGAGATTCGATTGTCGGTATCATCATACCTAGTTCAATCTCGTTACCGGCAAGTCTCTTTACTCGTTCCGTAATGCTACATCCCGTAACTAACTCATTAGTCACATTGATTGCAAGGCTTATAGTGATGTGCATTACCGAGAGGGCCGAGAGATACCTCTCCGATACACGGAGTGACAAATCCTAATCCCGATCTATGCCAACTCAACAAACACCATTGGAGACACCTGTAGAGCATCTTTATAGTCACCCAGTTATGTTGTGACGTTTGATAGAACACTAAGTGTTCCTCCGGTATTCGGGAGTTGCATAATCTCATAGTCATAGGAACATCTATAAGTTATGGATAAAGCAATAGCAGTAAACTAAACGATCATCGTGCTAAGCTAACGGATGGGTCAAGTCAATCACATCATTCTCTAATGATGTGACCCCGTTTATCAAATGATAACTTTTTGTCCATGGCTAGGAAACTTAACCATCTTTGATTAACGAACTAGTCAAGTAGAGGCATACTAGTGACACTCTATTTGGCTATGTATTCACACATGTATCAAGTTGCCGGTTAATACAATTCTAGCATGAATAATAAACATTTATCATAATATAAGGAAATATAAATAACAACTTTATTATTGCCTCTAGGGCATATTTCCTTCAGTCTCCCACTTGTACTAGAGTCAATAATCTAGTTCACATTGTTATGTGATTAGTTCACATCTCTATGTGACTAATACCCAAAGGTTTTAGTAGAGTCAATAATCTAGTTCACATCGCTATGTGATTAACACCCAAAGAGTGATCATGTTTTGCTTGTGAGAGAAGTTTAGTCAACGGGTCTGCCACATTCAGAGTCGTATGTATTTTGCAAAATATTTATGTCTACAATGCTCTGCACGGAGCTACTCTAACTAATCGCTCACACTTTCAATATGTATCTAGATCGAGACTTAGAGTCATCCAGATCGGTGTCAAAGCTTGCATCGACGTAACTCCTTACGACAAACTCTTTGTCACATCCATAACTGAGAAACATTTCCTTATTCCACTAAGGATAATTTTGACCGTTGTTTAGTGATCTACTCCTAGATCACTATTGTACTCCCTTGCCAAAATCATGCTATGGTATACAACACATCATAGCATACTTTATAGAACCTATGACCGAGGCATAGGGAATGACTTTTCATTCTCTTTCTATTTTCTGCCGTGGTCGGGTTTTGAGTCTTTACTCAACTTCACACCTTGCAACATAGGCAAGAACTCCTTCTTTGACTGATCCATTTTGAACTCCTTCAAAATCTTGTCAAGGTATGTACTCATTGAAAAAACTTATCAAGCGTTTTGATCTATATCTATAGATCTTGATGCTCAATATGTAAGAAGCTTTACCAATGTCTTTCTTTGAAAAATTCCTTTCAAACACTCCTTTATGCTTTCCAGAAAATTGTACAATATTTACGATCAACAATATGTCATTCACATATACTTATCAGAAATGTTGTAGTGCTCCCACTCACTTTCTTGTAAATACAGGCTTCACCGTAAGTCTGTATAAAACTATATGCTTTGATCAACTCATCAAAGCGTATATTCCAACTCCGAGATGTTTGCACCAGTCCATAGATGGATCGCTGGAGCTTGCACACTTTGTTAGCACCTTTAGGATTGACAAAACCTTCTGGTTGCATCATATACAACTCTTCTTTAATTAATCTATTAAGGAATGTAGTTTTGATATCCATTTGCCAAATTTCATAAAATGCGGCAACTGCTAACATGATATACGGACAGACTTTTAAGCATCGACACGAGTGAGAAATTCTCATTGTAGTCAACACCTTGAACTTGTCGAAAACCTTTTTGCGACAATTCAAGCTTTGTAGATAGGAACACTACTATCAGCGTCCGTCTTCCTCTTGAAGATCCATTTATTCTGAATCGCTCACTGATCATCGGGCAAGTCAATCAAAGTCCATACTTTGTTCTCAAACATGGATCCCATCTCAGATTTCATGGCCTTAAGCCATTTCACGGAATCCAGGCTCATCATTGCTTCCTCATAGTTCGTAGGTTCGTCATGGTCTAGTAACATGACTTCCAGAACAGGATTACCGTACCACTTTGGTGTGGAACGTACTCTGGTTGACCTGTGAGGTTCGGTAGTAACTTGATCTGAAGTTTCATGATCATCGTCATTTACTTCCTCACTAATTGGTGTAGGCATCATCGGAACTGATTTCTGTGATGAACTACTTTCCAATTCGGGAGAAGGTACAATTACCTCATCAAGTTCTACTTTCCTCCCACTCACTTCTTTCGAGAGAAAACTCCTTCTCTAGAAATGATCCACTCTTAGCAACAAAGATCTTGCCTTCGGATCTGTGATAGAAGGTGTACCCAACAGTTTCTTTTGGGTATCCTATGAAGATGCACTTCTCCAATTTGGGTTTGAGCTTATCAGGCTGAAACTTTTTCACATAAGCATCGCAACCCCAAACTTTAAGAAACGACAACTTAGGTTTCTTGCTAAACCACAGTTCATACGGTGTCATCTCAACGGATTTTTAGATAGTGCCCTATTTAACCTGAATGCAGCTGTCTCTAATGCATAACCCCAAAACGATAGTGGTAAATCTGTAAGAGACATCATAGATCGCACCATATCTAATAAAGTACGGTTATGACATTCGAACACACCATTACGCTGTGGTGTTCCAGGTGGCATGAGTTGCGAAACTATTCGACATTGTTTCAACTCAAGGCCAAACTCGTAACTCAAATATTTCGTCTTCGCGATCAGATCGTAGAAACTTTATTTTCTTGTTATGATGATTCTCCACTTCACTTTGAAATTCTTTGAACTTTTCAAATGTTTCAGACTTGTGTTTCATTAAGTATATATACTCATATCTGCTCAAATCATCTGTGAAGGTCAGAAAATAACGATACCCGCCGCGAGCCTCAACACTCATCGGATCGCATACATCGGTATGTATTATTTCCAATAAGTCAGTGGCTCGCTCCATTGTTCCGGAGAATGGAGTCTTAGTCATCTTGCCCATGAGGAATTTTTTGCAAGCATCAAATGATTCACAATCAAGTGATTCCAAAAGTCCATCAGCATGGAGTTTCTTCATGCGCTTTACACCAATATGACATAAACGACAGTGCCACATATAAGTTGCACTATCATTATTAACCTTGCATCTTTTGGCTTCAATATTATGAATATGTGTATCACTATGATCGAGATTCAATAAACCATTTATATTGAGTGTATGACCATAGAAGGTTTTATTCATGTAAATAGAACAACAATTATTCTTTGACTTAAATGAATAACCATATTGCAATAAACATGATCCAATCATATTTATGCTCAACGCAAACACCAAGTAACATTTATTTTAGGTTCAACACTAATCCCGAAGGTAAAGGGAGTGTGTGATGGTGATCTTATCAACCTTGGAATCACTTCGAACTCATATCATCACCTCGCCCTTAACTAGTCTCTATTTATTTTGCAACTCCCGTTTCGAGTTACTACTCTTAGCAACTGAACCAGTATCAAATACTGAGGGGTTGCTATAAACACTAGTATAGAGCCTGTTTTGGACTGCTCCGCTCCTTAAAATTCAGCTCCGCTCCAGAAAAACACAAGCCAAATGGGGTAGCTCCACGATATGCCGCTCCATAAAAAACTAGAATTTGGGGTACAACTCCCAATTTTTTATGAAGCTCTTAGGGGGTGCTCCAAAAAACTATAGAAGCTAGAGTTGGGTTGAAATTACCCACCACTGCCACCAGTAAGTGGACACCCCTTCATTTCTTCCCCCTCAACCAATCAAATAGATCCTTTCCACCAAATTTTCCATTTTTGAAGCTGGAGCTATATGGAAGCCAAACATTTTCTTGAGTAGTGCTACAACTTCTGAATGAAACTGCTCCAAAGTGAATTTAGTGGAGCAGAACTGATTTTCGGGAAGCGGAGCGGTCCCAAACAGGCTCTAAAGTACACATCAATAACATGTATATCAAATATACTTTTGTTCACTTTGCCATCCTTCTTATCCGCCAAGTATCTAGGGCAGTTCCACTTCTAGTGACCATTTCCTTTGTAGTAGAAGCACTTAGTTCCAGGCTTGGGTCTAGCTTTGGGCTTCTTCATGGGAGTGGCAACTTGCTTGCCATTCTTCTTGAAGTTCCTTTTCTTTCCCTTGCCCTTTTACTTGAAACTAGTGGTCTTTTCAACCATCAACATTTGATGCTTTTCTTGATTTCTATCTTTGTCGATTTCAGCATCACGAAGAGCTTGGGAATCATTTTCTTCATCCCTTGCATATTATAGTTCATCATGAAGTTCCAGTAACTTGGTGATAGTGACTAGAGAACTCTGTCAATCACTATTTTATCGGGACGATTAACTCCCAATTGATTCAAGTGATTGTAGTACTCAGACAATCTGAGTACATGCTCACTGGTTTAGCTATTCTCCTCCATCTTGTAGGCAAAGTACTTGTTAGAGGTATCATACCTCTCAACTCGGGCATGAGTCTGAAATACCAATTTCAGCTCTTAGAACATCTTATATGCTCCGTGGCGTTCAAAATGTTTTTGAAGTCCCGGTTCAAAGCCGTAAAGCATGGCGCACTAAACTATCAAGTAGTCATCATACCGAGCTTGCCAAATGTTCATAACGTCTGCCTCTACTCCTGCAATAGGTCCGTCACCTAGCGGTGCATCAAGGACATAATTCTTCTGTGCAACAATGAGGATAATCCTTAGATCACGGAGCTAGTCCGCATCATTGCTACTAACATCTTTCAACATAGTTTTCTCTAGGAACATATCATAAATGAAACAGGGAAGCTATACGCGAGAAATTGATCTACAACATAGATATGCAAATACTATCAGGACTAAGTTCATGATAAATTTAAATTCAATTAATCATATTACTTAAGAACTCCCACTTAGATAGACATCCCTCTAATCATCTAAGTTATCACGTGATCCATATCAACTAAACCATGTCCGATCATCACGTGAGATGGAGTAGTTTTCAATGGTGAACATCACTATGTTGATCATATCTACTATATGATTCACACTCGACCTTTCGGTCTCAGTGTTCCAAGGCCATATCTGCATATGCTAGGCTCGTCAAGTTCAACCCAAGTATTCTGCACGTGGAAAACTGGCTTGCCCATTGTATGTGAACGTAGAGCTTATCACACCCGATCATCACGTGGTGTCTCAGCATGAAGAACTATCGCAACGGTGCATACTCAGGGAGAACACTTGTACCTTGAAATTTAGTGAGAGATCATCTTATAATGCTACCGTCGAACTAAGCAAAATAAGATGCATAAAGGATAAACATCACATGCAATCAAATATAAGTGATATGATATGGCCACCATCATCTTGTGCCTTTGATCTCCATCTTCAAAGCACCGTCATGATCACCATCTTCATCGGCTTGACACCTTGATCTCCATCGAAGCATCGTTGTCGTCTCGCCAACTATTGCTCTACGACTATCACTACCGCTTAGTGATAGAGTAAAGCAATTACATGACGATTGCATTTCATACAATAAAGTGACAACCATATGACTCCTGCCAGTTGCCGATAACTCTGTTACAAAACATGATCATCTCATACAATAAAATTTAGCATCATGTCTTGACCATATCACATAACAACATGCCCTGTAAAAACAAGTTAGACGTCCTCTACTTTGTTGTTGCAAGTTTTGCGTGGTTGCTACGGGCTGAAACGTTCTTACCTACGCATCAAAAACCACAACGCAGTATAGTGATTGCTTTTTGATCTTCAGAAAGAACTCTGTTCATTGAATCTGATTCAACTAAAGTTGGAGAAACTGACACCCACCAGCCACATGTGTGTGAAGCACGTCGGTAGAACCAGTCTCGTGTAAGCGTACGCGTACGCGTATGTCGGTTTGAGCCGCCTCATACAACAATACTGCTGAATCAAGAATCAACTAGTGACGGCAAGCAATATGTATATACCGAGGCCCACAACTCCTTTGTGTTCTACTCATGCATATAACATCTATGCATATACCTGGCTCTGATGCCACTGTTGGGGAACGCGGTAATTTCAAAAAAATTCCTACGCACACGCAAGATCTATCATGGTGATGCATAGCAACGAGAGGGGAGAGTGTTGTCTACGTACCCTTGTAGACCGAAAGCGGAAGCGTTATGACAACGCGGTTGATGTAGTCGTACGTCTTCATGATCCGACTGATCCTAGCACCGAAGGTATGGCACCTCCACGATCTGCACACATTCAGCTCGGTGACGTCCCGCGAACTCTAGATCCAGCTGAGTGTCGAGGGAGAGTTTCGTCAGCACAACGATGTGATGCGCAGGGCTTCGCCTAAGCATTGCAACGATGTGAGCGAGGTGGAAATCTATGGAGGGGGGCACCACACACGGCTAAACAATCAACTTGTGTGTCTTTGGGGTGCTCCCCTCCTCCGTATATAAAGGAGTGGAGGAGGGGGGAGGGCCGGCCCTCTATGGCGCGCCCTGGAGGAGTCCTATTCCCATCGGGAGTAGGATTCCCCCCTTCCCTAGTTGGACGAGGAGAGGAAGGAAGGGGAGGAAGGAGGAAGGAAGGGGTGAAGGAAATATGCCCTAGAGGCAATAATAATGTTATTATTTTATTTCCTTATATCATGATAAATGTTTATTATTCATGCTAGAATTGTATTATCCGGAAACATAATACTTGTGTGAATACATAGACAAACCAAACGTCACTAGTATGCCTCTACTTGACTAGCTCATTAATAAAAGATGGTTATGTTTCCTAACCATAGACATGTGTTGTCATTTGATTAACGGGATCACATTATTAGGAGAATGATGTGATTGACATGACCCATTCCATTAGCTTAGCACCCGATTGTTTAGTATGTTGTTATTGCTTTCTTCATGACTTATACATGTTCCTATGACTATGAGATTATGCAACTCCCGTTTGCCGGAGGAACACTTTGTGTGCTACCAAACGTCACAACGTAACTGGGTGATTATAAAGGAGCTCTACAGGTGTCTCCAAAGGTAAATGTTGGGTTGGCGTATTTCGAGATTAGGATTTGTCACTCCGATTGTCGGAGAGGTATCTCTGGGCCCTCTCGGTAATGCACATCACATAAGCCTTGCAAGCATTGCAACTAATGAGTTAGTTGCGAGATGATGTATTACGAAACGAGTAAAGAGACTTGCCAGTAACGAGATTGAACTAGGTATTGAGATACCGACGATTGAATCTCGGGCAAGTAACATACCGATGACAAAGGGAACAACGTATGTTGTTATGCGGTCTGACCGATAAAGATCTTCGTAGAATATGTAGGAGCCAATATGAGCATCCAGGTTCCGCTATTGGTTATTGACCGGAGACATGTCTCGGTCATTTCTACATTGTTCTCGAACCCGTAGGGTCCGCACGCTTAAGGTTTCGATGATAGTTATATTATGAGTTTATGAGTTTTGATGTACCGAAGTTAGTTCGGAGTCCCGGATGTGATCACGGACATAACGAGGAGTCTCGAAATGGTCAAGACATAAAGATTGATATATTGGAAGGCTATATTCGGACACCGGAAGTGTTCCGGGTGATTTCAGAGAAAACCAGAGTACCGGAGGGTTACCGGACCCCCCCGGGAGAAGTAATGGGCCATATGGGCCTTAGTGGAGAAAGAGAAGGGCAGCCAGGGTGGGCCGCGCACCTCCTCCCCCTGGTCCGAATTGGACTAGGAGAGGGGGGGGGCGCCCCCCTTTCCTTCTCCTTCACCACTTCCTTCCCCCTCCTAGTAGGAGTCCTACTCCTACTAGGAGGAGGACTCCTCCTTGGCGCGCCTATAGGGTCGGCCGGCCTCCTCCCCTGGCTCCTTTATATACGGGGCAGGGGGCACCCCTAGACACACAAGTTGATCCACGTTATCGTTTTCTTAGCCGTGTGCGGTGCCCCCTTCCACCATAATCCTCGATAATATTGTAGCGGTGCTTAGGCGAAGCCCTGCGACGGTAGAACATCAAGATCGTCACCACGCCGTCGTGCTGACGAAACTCTTCCCCGACACTTTGCTGGATCGGAGTCCGGGGATCGTCATCGAGCTGAACGTGTGCTAAAACTCGGAGGTGCCGTAGTTTCGGTGCTTGATCGGTCGGGCCGTGAAGACGTACGACTACATCAACCGCGTTGTGCTAACGCTTCCGCTGTCGGTCTACAAGGGTACATAGATCACACTCTCCCCTCTCGTTGCTATGCATCACCATGATCTTGCGTGTGCGTAGGATTTTTTTTGAAATTACTACATTCCCCAACAGTGGTATCAGAGCCTAGGTTTTATGTGTTGATGTTATATGCACGAGTAGAACACAAGTGAGTTGTGGGCGATATAAGTCATACTGCTTACCAGCATGTCATACTTTGGTTAGGCGGTATTGTTGGACGAAGCGGCCCGGACCGACATTACGCGTACGCTTACGCGAGACCGATTCTCCCGACGTGCTTTGCACAAAGGTGGCTAGCGGGTGTCAGTTTCTCCAACTTTAGTTGAATCGAGTGTGGCTACGCCCGGTCCTTGCGAAGGTTAAAACAGCACCAACTTGACAAACTATTGTTGTGGTTTTGATGCGTAGGTAAGATTGGTTCTTGCTTAAGCCCGTAGCAGCCACGTAAAACTTGCAACAACAAAGTAGAGGACGTCTAACTTGTTTTTGCAGGGCATGTTGTGATGTGATATGGTCAAGACATGATGCTAAATTTTATTGTATGAGATGATCATGTTTTGTAACCAAGTTATCAGCAACTAGCAGGAGCCATATGGTTGTCGCTTTATTGCATGCAATGCAATTGCGCTGTAATCTTTACTTTATCACTAAGCGGTAGCGATAGTCGTGGAAGCATAAGATTGGCAAGACGACAACGATGCTACGATGGTGATCAAGGTGTCGCCGGTGACGATGGTGATCACGACGGTGCTTCGAAGATGAAGATCACAAGCACAAGATGATGATGGCCATATCATATCACTTATATTGATTGCATGTGATGTTTATCTTTTATGCATCTTATCTTGCTTTGATTGACGGTAGCATTTTAAGATGATCTCTCACTAATTATCAAGAAGTGTTCTCCCTGAGTATGCACCGTTGCGAAAATTCTTCGTGCTGAGACACCACATGATGATCGGGTGTGATAGGCTCTACGTTCAAATACAACGGGTGCAAAACAGTTGCACACGCGTAATACTCAGGTTATACTTGACGAGCCAAGCATATACAGATATGGCCTCGGAACACGGAGACCGAAAGGTCGAGCGTGAATCATATAGTAGGTATGATCAACATAGTGATGTTCACCAATGAAACTACTCTATCTCACGTGATGATCAGACATGGTTTAGTTGATTTGGATCACGTAATCACTTAGAGGATTAGAGGGATGTCTATCTAAGTGGGAGTTCTTTAGTAATATGATTAATTGAACCTAAATTTATCATGAACTTAGTACCTGATAGTATCTTGCTTGTTTATGTTTGATTGTAGATAGATGGCCCGTGCTGTTGTTCCGTTGAATTTTAATGCGTTCCTTGAGAAAGCAAAGTTGAAAGATGATGGTAGCAATTACACGGACTGGGTCCGTAACTTGAGGATTATCCTCATTGCTGCACAGAAGAATTACGTCCTGGAAGCACCGCTGGGTGCCAGGCTTGCTGCTAGAGCAACACCAGATGTTATGAACGTCTGGCAGAGCAAAGCTGATGACTACTCGATAGTTCAGTGTGCCATGCTTTACGGCTTAGAATCGGGACTTCAACGACGTTTTGAACGTCATGGAGCATATGAGATGTTCTAGGAGTTGAAGTTAATATTTCAAGCAAATGCCCGGATTGAGAGATATGAAGTCTCCAATAAGTTCTATAGCTGCAAGATGGAGGAGAACAGTTCTGTCAATGAGCATATACTCAAAATGTCTGGGTATAATAATCACTTGATTCAATTGGGAGTTAATCTTCCAGATGATTGCGTTATTGACAGAATTCTCCAATCACTGCCACCAAGCTACAAGAGCTTCATGATGAACTATAATATGCAAGGGATGAATAAGAGTATTCCCGAGCTCTTCGCAATGCTGAAAGCTGCGGAGGTAGAAATCAAGAAGGAGCATCAAGTGTTGATGGTCAATAAGACCACTAGTTTCAAGAAAAAGGGCAAAGGAAAGAAGAAGGGGAACTTCAAAAAGAACAGCAAGCAAGTTGCTACTCAAGAGAAGAAACTAAAACCTGGACCTAAGCCTGAAACTGAGTGCTTCTACTGCAAGTAGACTGGTCACTGGAAGCGGAACTGCCCCAAGTATTTGGCGGATAAGAAGGATGGCAAGGTGAACAAAGGTATATGTGATATACATGTTATTGATGTGTACCTTACTAATGCTCGCAGTAGCACCTGGGTATTTGATACTGGTTCTGTTGCTAACATTTGCAACTCGAAACAGGGACCAGGGATTAAGTGAAGATTGGCTAAGGACGAGGTGACGATGCACGTTGGAAATGGTTCCAAAGTCGATGTGATCGCGGTCGGCACGCTACCTCTACATCTACCTTTGGGATTAGTATTAGACCTAAATAATTGTTATTTGGTGCTAGCGTTAAGCATGAACATTATATCTGGATCTTGTTTGATGCGAGACAGTTATTCATTTAAATCAGAGAATAATGGTTGTTCTATTTTTATGAGTAATATCTTTTATGGTCATGCACCCTTAAAGAGTGGTCTATTCTTATTAAATCTCGATAGTAGTGACACACATATTCATAATATTGAAGCCAAAAGATGCAGAGTTGATAATGATAGTGCAACTTATTTGTGGCACTGCCGTTTGGGTCATATCGGTGTAAAGCGCATGAAGAAACTCCATACTGATGGACTTTTGGAACCACTTGATTATGAATCACTTGGTACTTGCGAACCGTGCCTTATGGGTAAGATGACAAAAACACCGTTCTCCGTTACTATGGAGAGAGCAACAGATTTGTTGGAAATCATACATACAGATGTATGTGGTCCGATGAATGTTGAGGCTCGTGGCGGATATCGTTATTTTCTCACCTTCATAGATGACTTAAGCAGATATGGGTATATCTACTTAATGAAACATAAGTCTGAAACATTTGAAAAGTTCAAAGAATTTTAGAGTGAAGTTGAAAATTATCGTAACAAGAAAATAAAATTCCTATGATCTGGTCGTGGAGGAGAATATTTGAGTTACGAGTTTGGTGTACATTTGAAACAATGCGGAATAGTTTCGCAACTCACGCCACCCGGAACACCACAACGTAATTGTCATGGAATTGTCACGGCAGATGTCCTTAGTGTCAGGACTTAGTCGCGAGGCCAACGCATCTCTGTGGTAGCTTGAGAGGGGTTGAGCGGGACGAGAGACACGACGTTTTACCCAGGTTTGGCCTCTCACGGTGGAGGTAAAAGCCTACATCCTGCTTCATTGATATTGATGATGATGATCACAATTACAAGAGTGCTCTATCTCGAGAGCTATTGTCTAAACCTAACTTGTCCAACTCGTGGAACTTGTGAATCTTGTCCCTTTTGGGGAGCCCTGCCCCTCCTTATATATGTTGGAGGGGCGGGTTACATGTAGAGTCCTATTAGGATTAGGACTAGTCTATCTCTAATACAAACCGGATATAAGTCCAGGTCTTAACTCCTTGTAGGACAAATATTCCTCATGCCTTTCCTCTTAAACCGGCCCACCGTTAAACGTGAACCGGCCTTCTAGGCCTTGGGCCTAGTCATCCGTCTGTCCCGCACGCCGGATCACCAGTGAGTCATAATGACCAGGTGGGTTGCTTGTAGACCGCCAGGTTAGGGCGGGTCGCTAGTAACTCGCCAAGTGTCAGGGGGGTCTTCAGATAAACCGCCAAGTCCGGCCGGGTTAACTTCCGGCCGGTTTACACCGCGGGATATATCCCCGACATTAGCCCCCAAGTTTAGCTTGGATTTATTCATGGTAAACTTATGCTGCAAAATAAACACAAGAACAAACTTGACAGGTTATGCTCCGGGTTAAGAATTTTTGTAAACCGGTACCTGATCATCCTTAAGTCCTTGTTATTTCCTCCTTCTAGGAAATCCAGGTCAACAGACCAGCTTCATAATCAATTTGCCGACATTGGCTTGTCACCGAGAAATATTGTGAAGAATAACTCCTTTGACTCAGCTCTCAAAGCGCCAGTTTAAGAAATATGGGTCTTGAAATACTTATCTGATATTCAGCTGGTTTGAAGATGTAAAACTTGCCGGTTTATGATTACCACCATTGTTGGGTTATAAAAACTGATAATTCCGGGTCATGATTGTTGCCAACGCCGGTTCATGATTATTGATGACGCCGGGTTGCAGTCACAGGGTCATAATGATTGGTGACGCCGGGTCAATCTGGTTTGCTCAAACAGAGAATTTGAAAATATTTCTTTGATAATAATATAATACCTGTAGCCCCCAAGTCTTGAGCAGAACAAAGTGATGGCTTAAGACTTGCTTCAATATAAATACTACCTATTTTGAAGAAATCCATGTTGTTCATCCCAGTCACTAGTCAGAATTGAGTATTCCACATATGTAGCCCCCAAGTGCCGGGTTGTCATGCTTGCAGCAACTTGGGACTTGTAATTGCTTGATGCTCATAAAAACTTCAACCAGTGTAGCCCCCAAGGGCCGGGTCATTATGCAATAATGAGCAGGGACTTTGTAAATATAATCTTGTAAACTTTGAACAACAACGTGTAGCCCCCAAGGGCCGGCTCAGTAAGATAATATTGAGCTGGGACTTTGATATATTCTTCAATGAAAATAACATCATATGATGTAACCCCCATCATGGGGCTTGAATTCACGTCCACAAGGTTAAGAGCCTTGTGCTTTACCAACTGAGCAGTGGACCCTTCAATGTAATGGATAAAAAGCTTTGTACCTTAAATTGTTGACAAAGGCAATTGGTAGCCCCCAAGGGCCGACTCATTACAATGTGATGAGTCGGGTCTTCAATAAGGTGAGCAAAAAATGACTTTGCATTAGCCCCCAAGTGTCATGGTGCATGCTTGCAGTGACATGAGACTTGTGTATTTGATGTAATTTCAACTGAAGTAATGTAGCCCCCAAGTGCCGGGTCGTAAGCCTGCAGCAACTCGGGACTATTCCTTCAATTGTAGAATAAATCATATCTATTGATAATATGATAGCCATTGCGCTAAAGCGACTTTGAAAACCTCAATAATACCTATTATTAATAACCATAATAAAATCCAGCCATGTTGGCTATTCAAGATAACATATTCCGGTATGAAAACCTTATTCATTCAACATCATAATGGAAATTCAGCCAAGTTTGGCTATTTGAATAATATAACCCAATGATTTATAAGCGCATGATTCCAATGGCGCAATCCAAATATATACTGGCGACTTATAGTCGAAAGCCAGGCCGGTTTAATAAACACCAGATAATTTATCGTCATACTTTATTCAACCTGTTTCTGCATACAACAAGTTTAAAGTGTCCTGGCGGTTTACCGCCAGACGGGTCATAATGCCTGACATATAACCTGGGTTTATAACCGAGGCTGCACTTAAGAATAATCAAATATGAAATACATCATACCTGTGACATTGAATCACATTGTTGGTTTTACCAACTTTTGTAGTAAGAGTGATAACCCCAATCTTGAGTAATGATAACTCCTTTCATATTGTGCCGGTTTATGATAAAACCGTACCGGGTTGTGATAAACACCGGTTTAACCATATATAATACTGGCGACTCGTAGTCAAACCAGACCGGGCTGATAGTCTTCGGATTATAATTTGATCGTGTACTGACAACTTGTAGTTGAAAGCCGAGCCGGGTTGATAAACACCGGTTTACTCCATAATAGGATGGTAACAGAAAATCAAACCGGGCAGATAGTCTCTGGATTAAGATTTGACCGTGTTCCGCCAATTTGACAGTGTGAACCGGTTTAAAATTTTGCCGGTTAAAAAACGCAACAAAAAGAAAGAAATATCTATCAAAGAAAATTTCAAGCAAAGGCAATGATAAAACCGTTTGCAAAAAGAGGCTTATTTGAGCTGATCAGATGGCGTTACCATGGTCGGATACGACCAAGCTCCCGATAGGTGTAGCTATGGTTCAAGTCAGCCAGGTCCCCAAATGAAACCGTGGCATTTATGCCGATCAAGTGGCATGGCAATGGTTCGGGTTCGACCAAGCCCCCAAGTGATTCTGTGGCCTTAGGCCGATCAAGAGGCATGACTGGTTCAGACGTGACCAAGTCCCCAAGTGATCTGGTGGCTCTCACCTATCAAGAGGTATTGCATTGGTTCGGACACGACCAAGCCCCCAAGTGATGTTTATAAAATTTTCAAGGGGTAAACCGGAGGCCGCTTTAAAACAGAACAACTCCGTGTAACCACGCATGATGTAAAAGAACAGAGACCCCGCTTTATGAAGCAGACGCCCCCATGTGATCAATAATATGTCAGGCCAGTAAGGCGGGATACCCATGTTTGAACCGCGCATCATGGCAGCAGGTCCTCTTCGGCAATTTTTAATTTTTTGCAAGAGATAAATCCTTCTTGAACCGGATGCTAAACCGGATATTGAGAGCTTCAAAGCTTTGTGGGAGATATCTTTCCCTTGAACCAGATTTTAAACCGGAATCTTCATTTTCAGCCGGAAATTTTCTAACGGCCTTTAAACTCGAACTTGTGAGAAGTTAATTCCTTTTTGAACCGGACATTGTTAAACCGGATTTGAGCGCTTCAGAGCTTTATGGGAGAACAGATTTCCCTTGAACCGGACCGTAAACCGGATATTTGAGAGCTGCAGTCATACTGACTTCCCTTGAGTCGGATTTTAAACCGAAATCCTTTATGATGACCCGGATCTTCTTCATTGAGCCAGGATTTTGTAACTGTCATATACTTTCTAAACTGGAAATTTTCTGGCGGCCTTTAAATTTTCATCAATATAATAGTAGCCTCCAGGACTGGGTTATCTTTCCCTCCATTGACCTGGGGTTCTTAAACTGGCTGAAACTGGCAAGATTTGCTGAGTCATGTCATCGTAGCCCCCGAGTCTCAAAGGTGCCTCAAGGAGTTGGCTTGAGACTCTCCATATTTGACCATGATATAAACCGGCATAACTTGTATATTATTGATGTTGATAGCATGATGTGAATCCACAAAAGGTTGAGGTGACTGCGGTGGGTTATAAATGATCCCATATGAGCCGTGTCAGCAACTCGGCCAATGGTTCCTTCCAACTGGCGATTTGAAGTTAATCAAAACAGTAGTGGCGGCGACTTGTGCGCCTGCCCAATGAACCATCCAGTGCAAACGGCGGTTGATGATATATGATAATTTGCCTCCAATTTGTTGGAAGAGAAAACCGGCTTCCCAAGCGGTGACTTGCTCATACTCAATAAACAGCTCATGCTAACAGGTGCGGCCCAGTGTGTTGATGTAGACCAGGCCGCAAGAGATGGACGATAGAGACGATCGCAGCATCAGTGGCGGCCCCGACAGATGAGTCGGCCGCGGCGTTGTAAGTCGGTGCGGACGGGGAAAATCTTCACCGGTGTTGTAAACCGGCGTGGTCGCGAGAGACGGCCACGACGTTGTAAGCCGGTGCGGGAGTCCGTTGAATAACGATGACCACCTGTGCCAAAGATGTTGGCGTGCCTCCATCTCCGTGGTATAATATCACTTTTTGTCATAGATAATTGCTCTGCATAAAGAATATTGCAGACCAAAGCAAAAGATAAACTTGTTTTTTGACAAAACAACATTTGCTAATAAAACAAACTTGGATGGATATCACCTGATTTGTTTGAACGAGGGATGATCCGTTTTATCGTGACAGAGGCGACTCTGGCAGAGACTACTCGGGGCGTTCAGCGACCCGGAGCAGAGATAGAGTTGCAGCCACGCAACAGAGGCGGGGGAGGCTCAGCTGCACGGTCGGAGCAGCGAGGTAGATCCGTGAAGGCGGCTTAGCGATGGTAGTACAGCCCACTCAGCCTCGGACGACCAGCACCGCCTTGCCCTGCTCACTGTCGATAGTGCGATGCAAACACAACCAAATAGTTAGTATTAAAAAGAAATTACTGTATGGTAATAATACCTTGCAAGCTTTTCTTGAAAGCGAATCTGCATGCTTGATGTGATTGTAAATAGAACCGCTCCCTAGCGTCTCCCGCACCACAGCTCAAGGCGCAAGGCAACAGCAGCCATCAGGCGGCGCGGCATAATCCACACGGGCGGCTTAGCGGCCGGAGGAGCAGAAGCAAACGGTAGACCGGTAGTGCTTGAGGTGGAGGCGCAAGGCAACAGCTGAGGTGTCCGCGTGGCCGGGCGGCTCAACGCGGTCGCGGCGGCTCGAAGGTGGCGCGGGAACCGGCCGGAGTGGAGCAGAGGGCGGCCAGGGCTCGCGGCTGCGGCCAGGGCCGGCCGAAGCCAAGGCCGTGCGGGCGAGCGGATGCTCGGGCGTTTGAACCAGCGAACGGAGTACGGCTCGGCTGCATGCTGTCTTGCGGCTGACTCGGAGCAGGAGGTGGTGGAGACCGAAGCGGAGCCCGACGTAGGTGGAAGCGATGTAAAGCCGCAGCGACGGCGGCTCAAATTCAGGGCGAGACAAGGTCGTACGCCGGCCGGCTCGGCCCGCGGGTGGTTTGCGGCAACAAAGACCATTGTCGATCGCGGCGGCTCAGCAGTAGTGGAGGTGGTTTGAGGTGATGCTTCTCTGCTCGGGCGCGGCGGCTCAGAGGCATCTCGGCGAGGTACGTCGGTCGGCAGAAGCACACTGGCATGGGTGGAGCCCAGCGGCGGAGGCGGAAGCAATGAGGTCGCAGAGTCCTATTCAATCCCCCGTGCTCGTCCTGATGGTTGTTGACTCGGTAGTAGCTTTTGACATAATACTTGATCTGCAACCCGATAGCAGGAACTTGTGGAACTCGGCGGATTAGGCAGCAAAATTTCTTTTTTCCGGTCTCGATGGAACCTAGGATTTGAAAGCTTGTAGGACTCGGCATTTAATCCAAAATCAATCTCCCATTGGTTTTGACGGGTCGCGTCTGGTGGCTCAAACGATGGACCCTTCTCCTCAACTTGATCTTTCTAAACTTTGTTTCGACGGCTCGTTTGACGGTGAAATTTTTACAGCAGACATATAAGATTTGTTGCTTGATGTGGAGCTTTCAACGCCGGTTCTTCGTCATCCTGATGATTGCAAGCTTTTCGAACCCTAGAAAAATCCCTCCAAGAACTCAACACCACCGTGCGCGGGCCCCACAATGGGCGCCAACTGTCGTGGAATTGTCACGGAAGATGTCCTTAGTGTCAGGACTTAGTCGCGAGGCCAACGCATCTATGTGGTAGCTTGAGAGGGGTTGAGCGGGACGAGAGACACGGCGTTTTACCCAGGTTCGGCCCCTCACGGTGGAGGTAAAAGCCTACATCCTGCTTCATTGATATTGATGATGATGATCACAATTACAAGAGTGCTCTATTTCGAGAGCTATTGTCTAAACCTAACTTGTCCAACTCATGGAACTTGTGAATCTTGTCCCTTTTGGGGAGCCCTGCCCCTCCTTATATATGTTGGAGGGGCGGGTTACATGTAGAGTCCTATTAGGATTAGGACTAGTCTATCTCTAATACAAACCGGATATAAGTCCAGGTCTTAACTCCTTGTAGGACAAATATTCCTCATGCCTTTCCTCTTAAACCGGCCCACCGTTAAACGTGAACCGGCCTTCTGGGCCTTGGGCCTGGTCATCCGTCTGTCCCGCACGCCGGATCACCAGTGAGTCATAATGACCAGGTGGGTTGCTTGTAGACCGCCAGGTCAGGGCGGGTCGCTAGTAACTCACCAAGTGTCAGCGGGGTCTTCAGATAAACCGCCAAGTCTGGCCGGGTTAACTTCCGGCCGGTTTACACCGCGGGGTATATCCCCGACAGTAATGGTGTGTCTGAATGTCGTAATCGTACTTTACTAGATATGGTGCGATCTATGATGTCTCTTACTGATTTACCACTATCGTTTTGGGGATATGCTCTAGAGACAGCTGCATTCACGTTAAATAGGGCACCATCAAAATCCATTGAGATGACGCCTTCTGAACTGTGGTTTAGCAAGAAACCAAAGTTGTCGTTTCTGAAAGTTTGGGGCTGCGATGCTTATGTGAAAAAGCTTCAACCTGATAAGCTTGAACCCAAATCGAAGAAATGTGTCTTCATAGGATATCCAAAGGAAACTATTGGATACACCTTCTATCACAGATCCGAAGGCAAGACTTTTGTTGCTAAATTCAGAAACTTTCTAGAGAAGGAGTTTCTCTCAAAAGAAGTGAGTGGGAGGAAAGTAGAACTTGACGAGGTAACTGTACCTTCTCCCTTATTGGAAAGTAGTACATCATAGAAACCAGTTTCTATGACACCTACACCAATTAGTGAGGAAGCTAATGATGATGATCATGAAACTTCAGAACAATATACTACTGAACCTCGTAGATCAACCAGAGTAAGATCCGCACCAGAGTGGTACGGTAATCCTGTTCTGGAAGTCATGCTACTAGATCATGATGAACCTACAAACTATGAAGAAGCGATGGTGAGCCCAGATTCCACAAAATGGCTTGAAGCCATGAAATCTGAGATGGGATCCATGTATGAGAACAAGGTATGGACTTTGGTTGACTTGCCCAATGATCGGCAAGCAATTGAGAATAAATGGATCTTCAAGAAGAAGACTGACGCTGACGGTAATATTACTGTCTACAAAGCTCGACTTGTCGCAAAAGGTTTTCGACAAATTCAAGGGATTGACTACGATGAGACCTTCTCACCCGTAGCGATGCTTAAGTCTGTCCGAATCATGTTAGCAATTGCGCATTTTATAATTATGAAATTTGGCAGATGGATGTCAAAACTGCATTCTTGAATGGATTTCTGGAAGAAGAGTTGTATATGATGCAACCAGAAGGTTTTGTCGATCCAAAGGGAGCTAACAAAGTATGCAAGCTCCAGCGATCCATTTATGGACTGGTGCAAGCTTCTCGGAGTTGGAATAAATGCTTTGATAGTGTGATCAAAGCATTTGGTTTTGTACAGACTTTTGGAGAAGCCTGTATTTACAAGAAAGTGAGTGGGAGCTCTGTAGCATTTCTGATATTATATGTAGATGACATATTACTAATCGGAAATGATATAGAATTTCTGAATAGCATAAAGGGATACTTGAATAAGAGTTTTTCAATGAAAGACCTCGGTGAAGCTGCTTACATATTGGGCATTAAGATCTATAGAGATAGATCAAGACGCTTAATTGGACTTTCACAAAGCACATACCTTGACAAAATTTTGAAGAAGTTCAAAATGGATCAAGCAAAGAAAGGATTCTTGCCTATGTTACAAGATGTGAAATTGAGTAAGACTCAATGCCCGACCAATGCAGAAGATAGAGAGAAAATGAAAGATGTTCCCTATGCTTCAGCCATAGGCTCTATCATGTATGCAATGCTGTGTACCAGACCTGATGTGTGTCTTGCTATAAGTCTAGCAGGGAGGTACCAAAGTAATCTAGGAGTGGATCACTGGACAGCGGTCAAGAACATCCTGAAATACCTGAAAAGGAGTAAGGATATGTTTCTCATATATGGAGGTGACAAAGAGCTCATAGTAAATGGTTACGTTGATGCAAGCTTTGACACTGATCCGGACGATTCTAAATCGCAAACCGGATACGTGTTTACATTAAACGGTGGAGCTGTTAGTTGGTGCAGTTCTAAACAAAGCGTTGTGGCGGGATCTACATGTGAAGCGGAGTACATAGCTGCTTCGGAAGCAGCAAACGAAGGAGTCTGGATGAAGGAGTTCATATCCGATCTAGGTGTCATACCTAGTGCATCGGGTCCAAAGAAAATCTTTTGTGACAATACTGGTGCAATTGCCGTGGAAAAGGAATCCAGATTTCACAAGAGAACCAAGCACATCAAGAGACGCTTCAATTCCATCCGGGATCTAGTCCAGGTGGGAGACATAGAGATTTGCAAGATACATACGGATCTGAATGTTGCAGACCCGTTGACTAAGCCTCTTCCACGAGCAAAACATGATCAGCACCAAAGCTCCATGGGTGTTAGAATCATTACTGTGTAATCTAGATTATTGACTCTAGTGCAAGTGGGAGACTGAAGGAAATATGCCCTAGAGGCAATAATAATGTTATTATTTTATTTCCTTATATCATGATAAATGTTTATTATTCATGCCAGAATTGTATTATCCGGAAACATAATACTTGTGTGAATACATAAACGAACCAAACGTCACTAGTATGCCTCTACTTGACTAGCTCATTAATCAAAGATGGTTATGTTTCCTAACCATAGACATGTGTTGTCATTTGATTAACGGGATCACATTATTAGGAGAATGATGTGATTGACATGACCCATTCCATTAGCTTAGCACCCGATTGTTTAGTATGTTGTTATTGCTTTCTTCATGACTTATACATGTTCCTATGACTATGAGATTATGCAACTCCCGTTTGCCGGAGGAACACTTTGTGTGCTACCAAACGTCACAACGTAACTGGGTGATTATAAAGGAGCTCTACAGGTGTCTCCAAAGGTAAATGTTGGGTTGGCGTATTTCGAGATTAGGATTTGTCACTCCGATTGTCGGAGAGGTATCTCTGGGCCCTCTCGGTAATGCACATCACATAAGCCTTGCAAGCATTGCAACTAATGAGTTAGTTGCGAGATGATGTATTACGAAACGAGTAAAGAGACTTGCCAGTAACGAGATTGAACTAGGTATTGAGATACCGACGATTGAATCTCGGGCAAGTAACATACCGATGACAAAGGGAACAACGTATGTTGTTATGCGGTCTGACCGATAAAGATCTTCGTAGAATATGTAGGAGCCAATATGAGCATCCAGGTTCCGCTATTGGTTATTGACCGGAGACATGTCTCGGTCATGTCTACATTGTTCTCGAACCCGTAGGGTCCCCACGCTTAAGGTTTCGATGACAATTATATTATGAGTTTTGATGTACCGAAGTTAGTTCGGAGTCCCGGATGTGATCACGGACATAACGAGGAGTCTCGAAATGGTCGAGACATAAAGATTGATATATTGGAACGCTATATTCGGACACTGGAAGTGTTCCGGGTGATTTCGGAGAAAACCGGAGTACCGGAGGGTTACCGGAACCCCCCTGGGAGAAGTAATGGGCCATATGGGCCTTAGTGGAGAAAGAGAAGGGCAGCCAGGGTGGGCCGCGCGCCTTCTCCCCCCTGGTCCGAATTGGACTAGGAGAGGGGGGGCAGCGCTCCCCTTTCCTTCTCCTTCCCCACTTCCTTCCCCCTCCTAGTAGGAGTCCTACTCCTACTAGGAGGAGGACTCCTCCTTGGCGCGCCTATAGGGCCGGCCGGCCTCCTCCCCTTGCTCCTTTATATACGGGGGCAGGGGGCACCCCTAGACACACAAGTTGATCCACGTGATCATTTTCTTAGCCGTGTGCGGTGCCCCCTTCCACCATAATCCTCGATAATATTGTAGTGGTGCTTAGGCGAAGCCCTGCGACGGTAGAACATCAACATTGTCACCACGCCGTCGTGCTGACGGAACTCTTCCCCGACACTTTGCTGGATCGGAGTCCGGGGATCGTCATCGAGCTGAACGTGTGCTAAAACTCGGAGGTGCTGTAGTTTCGGTGCTTGATCGGTCGGGCCATGAAGACGTACGACTACATCAACCGCGTTGTGCTACGCTTCCGCTGTCGGTCTACAAGGGTACGTAGATCACACTCTCCCCTCTCGTTGCTATGCATCACCATGATCTTGCGTGTGCGTAGGAATTTTTTTGAAATTACTATGTTCCCCAACAGGGGGGCATTAGGGAGTCCTGGACTAAGAGGTCCTCGGGCGTCTGGCCTATTATCTATGGGCCGGACTGATGGGCTGCGAAGATATGAAGACCGAAGACTTTACCCTTGTCCGGATGGGACTCTCCTTGGCTTGGAAGCCAAGCTTGGTGAACAACTATGAATATTCCCTCTTATGTAACCGACTCTATGTAACCCTAGATCCTCCCGGTGTCTATATAAACCGGAGGGTGTAGTTCGGAAAGGATATACTCAATACCTTAGTCATACAGGCTAGGCTTCTAGGGTTTAGCCATTACAATTTCGGGGTAGATCAACTCTTGTAATACTCATATTCATCAATATCAATCAAGCAGGACGTAGGGTATTACCTCCATCAAGAGGGCCCGAACCTGGGTAAAACTTCGTGTCCCCTGTCTCCTGTTACTATCAACCTTAGACGCACAGTTCGGGACCCCCTACCCGAGATCTGCCGGTTTTTCCACCGACATTGGTGCTTTCATTGAGAGTTCCTCTATGCTATCGCTGAAAGGTTCAATGGCCCCTTCAATCGTCCATAATGACGCTGTCTGCGGAGAAACTGTCCTCCCCGGGCAGATCTTCATGTTCGGCGCTGCGGGCCAACTCGTTTGGCCATCTGGATCAGATCGAAAGCTATGCCCCTGGCCATCAGGTCAGATTCGGGAGCTTGAACTACGTCGCGGACATCCGTGGAGACTTGATCTTCGCCGGATTCGATACCGCGGTGGCCGCTCCCGGTCACCCCGATGATCATGACCTAAATCTGTCATCGGGCCGCATCCAGGAGATCGCTCCTGTAACCGCTCTGGCCCTAGAGCCAGAGCAGGCCGCGCCATACGGAGACGGAAGGATTAACCCCACCCCGGAGGCCACAGATTCCACGGCGTTGGAGCCATACATGGACCTGGTCTCACACGAGGCCTATGCCACCAGAACGCTAAACTCGTCTCCGGCCATAGGTCCCGAACCACGCGAGCCCGCGGAGCTTGATCGTTTATCGATCTTCAAATTCAGCGCCGCAGACATCTTCCAGCACTCGCCTTTGGGTGATGTGCTGGGTTCATTAAAAAACCTGTCCTTGGCGGAGGACTCTCAGCCGAACTATATCCGGCTTGAACTAGGGGCCGACGATGGAGAACTTTACTTCCCACCCGTGAAAGGATCGATATGGTTGACTAGAGGGGGGGGGTGAATAGGCAACTAACAATTTTTAGCTTTTCTTTAACAATTTAAAATTTGCATCAAAGTAGGTTGTCTAGATATGCAACTAGGTGAGCAACCTATATGATGCAACAAGGATAGGAACACAAGCAAGCAAATGATATGAGACAAATAAGCTTGCACAAGTAAAGGCACGAGATAACCAAGAGTGGAGACGGTGGAGACGAGGATGTGTTGCCGAAGTTCCTTCCCTTTGAGAGGAAGTACGTCTCCATTGGAGCGGTGTGGAGGCACAATGCTCCTCAAGAAGCCACTAGGGCCACCGTATTCTCCTCACACCCTCACACAATGCGAGATGCCATGATTCCACTATTGGTGCCCTTGGAGGCGGCGACCGAACCTTTACAAACAAGGTTGAGGCAATCTCCACAACTCAATTGGAGGCTCACAACGACACCACGAAGCTTCACCACAATGGACTATGGCTTCGCGGTGACCTCAACCGTCTAGGATGCTCAAACACCCAAGAGTAACAAGATCCGCAAGGGATTAGTGGGGGGAATCAAATTTCTCTTGGTGGAAGTGTGGATCGAGGCCTTCTCAACCACTCCCGAACAAATCAACAAGTTTGATTGGCTAGGGAGTGAGATCTGGCGAAATGGAGCTTAGGGTTGGAAGAGATAAGTCAACCAGCCCGCGGCCAGCGGTACTACCGCAGGGCCGCGCGATACTACCGCTTGCTACCAAGCGGTACTACCGCATGGCTATGCGGTACTACTGTACTAGCCCGCGGTACTGTCGCAACCCCAGCGACAGCAAGGTCAGATCTGACGCACAGGAGCTGAGGGCGGTACTTCCGCAAGCGCGGTACTACCGCGCCTCCATGCGATACTACCGCAAGGCAGAAATCCCCTAGCCAAGGGGGAGGAAACATCCGTGCCTACTATCGCAAAGAAACGGAACAAGCAAAAACCCGACACAGTAGTACTGCCGAGGGGCGGTACTACTGCCTGACAGCATAGCGCGGTACTACCGCGGAGCGAAAGCGGTACTACCGCGGTAGGTGCGGATGTAAAAAAATTACATCCGCCCCTACTACCGCGAAGGAGCGGCACTAGCCTGGTGGGCAGCGGTAGTGTGGCTCTAGGGGAGCGGTACTACCGTGGGCACCTGCGGTACTACCGCACCACCGCACGGTACTACCGCTGATGCCTACGGTACTACCGCTTTCCTGGGAGCAGTACTACCGCGACCCAAACTAGCAGCCAGAACCAGGGAGGCGAGAAAATGGAGGAAGCTCCAAGGGAGAAAGGAGGGGACAAGAAGCAGACGTGTACGTGATGATTCCACCCAAACCTTTCCAACGTGGACCCCCTCTTAATAGTACGGCTTTCCTATGACTCAAGTCCACCAAAAAGAAACGTAGAAAAGACGCCGTCTTCAACAGTCTTCGAGGGGCACCCAACCGTCTTGTGCCTAGCGATGAAATGTCTGGGATACTCAAGGCACACGATTAGTCCGCAAACGCGTTGTCATCAATCACAAAAACACCTTAGGGATAAATATGCCCTTACAATCTCCCCCTTTTTGGTGGATTGATGACAATACGTGATTTGCACAAGGGAAATAATATTAAGTAACCGCAAACCCCTCCTCTCTAGAATATAGACGGGCTCCCCCTAGATGTGTGCCACCTAGATGAGTGCTTTGGACTGCACGACACACATACTAGGATCAAAGCTCCCCCTATATTATAGAGACAAGGCATATCTATCACTAGACAAGATAGTACAAGCATAAGTTAACTAAGATAGATAGAGTGCATATGTCTTACACCATATGTAGGATAGGTCTCGAAGGCACAAACCAAACAAAAGCAAATGAGGCAAATGAGGTCCAAATGACAAAGCAAACAAACACACCAAGCACGACACAACGCAAATCCCTACACTCTCTCCCCCTTTGGCATTGAGACGCCAAAAAGGCAGGGAGGACACCTACACACACGGGGTGGCTCAGGCAGAGAAGTCGTCCCACTGCTCCTCGTGCTCCTCGTCAGACTCAGCGGCGGGGACGGTCTCCTCGATGTCTTCCTCTGAACTGGTCCACTTGTATCCCTGCTTCGACATCCAGGCAGCCTCAGGTGTGATGACGTCCTCAGACCCGCCAGACACATCCTCTCCATAGAGCCTCATAACCTTCTTGTCACGATGGCGACTCTCCTTGTCTGCCACGTGCGCCCTGTACTGTCCCTTTGCCTGCATGCCGAAGAGAGTCTTCATCTTGTCCTTTAACTTCTTGGCCCACGACGGCTCAGAGGAGGGTGTGGTGGACCTAGAAGCACGGTCCTCAGCAATTTCTCAGTAGCAGTCTCCTCCTCACCAACAGCCCTTCTAGCAGAAGAGGCCTCAGCACGGGTAGTGGTGTTGGCCCAGTTGGGCTTGACGCGGAGGCTGATGGACTCATGGCGAATCCAGTCTGGAGCAAGGAACTCAATGTCGGCGTTCTGGGAACGGGGGTCCCCAGACTTGCCTGCCTGCGGCCTGCGGCGTGGCTCAAAGGGGGGCCCAGCACAGCCCATCTTCATCAACACAAACCCAAGACCCTCGCGAGGGGCCAAGCCTCGCGGGGCGGACGACACGGAGCTTCCTCAAGCACGGCCTCATCAGGCTGGCTCGCGAGGAGGCGGAGAGATCAAGGCGTGGTACCTCACGAGGTGCCCGTGACACAAGCCATGACGACCAAAGGCGCCAGGCGGGCGCCAGCCGCGCAGTGTCCTCCTTTCCTCTTTGGTGCAAAGGGAGGAAGCGCAGGTGAGAGCATCAAGCAAAGGCACCCGTTTCGGTGCAACGAGACCAAGACCAGTCCAACGGCAGGGAGGAAGTCATTGTGGAGCCCAAGCCAGCGTCACCACCAGAGCCTTTGGCAGGCGAGGACCAAATTTAGTCAGGATAAGTGTACCAGATGTTCCCCTTCAAAATGGCCAATTGTTGGCGCCCTTCCCGCTCAATATTTGGGAAGAGCACAGGGCCTTTGCCTATAAATAGGACTAGCCACCCACAGGGTAGAGGGATCGAAATCGGGATGGAAACCGAGACTGAAATCAGAGAGAGAATCGAGAAGAGAGAGAGAGAGAGGGGTGACTGAACTCCTCCTAGCAGTTCATCCCCTCAGCCAAGAACAGACCCTCGCGAGGTTGTTCTTCCTTGTATTGCTCATCATCATCAGCCCAAGAGGCAATCCACCACACCACACACTGGAGTAGGGTATTACACCACAACGGTGGCCCGAACCAGTATAAACCCTGTGTCTCTCGTGCCATTCTTTCCATAGCTTAGATCCTAGCGTGGTGGTGGGGCGCAGGTAGGTAGAAGGTGAAATCTCCGCGTGCACCCCAGTGTTCGAACCTCAAGGGTTTGCCGGAACCTGAAATCCGACATTTGGCGCGCCAGGTAGGGGTGCGCCAGAATTCGTCTTCCACCACCCCGTTCTCCTCCGACCATCGCGTCCATGTCTGACGCTTGTCGGGCCCGCGCCGAGCGCCAGGCCGCTCTCGCTTCCCGCGTCGCCCAGACGGCTCCTGTCGGCGGGCGTCCTCGCCGTTCCCCGTCACCTGCCGTCAACACCGCCACCGGCCCGGCGGGGGACGATCAGCAAGCGTCGTCTCAGCATCCGTCCGTGCGGCAAGACGGCCGCACCGCTACTCCCTCGCTCACCCCAGCTGGTTCTTCGTCCCGCACGCTCCGCGCACCCATGGAGGCTCGAGCTGCGCTCATCGCGGCGAACGAGCTCCTGCGCTACCGTCCCGTCGACGACGTCTACGAAGAATGGCTCGACCGCGTCGCCGAGCTCGTCCGCGCCGCAGGGGGCTCTCCTGCGTCGTCCGCTCCGCTGCACCGCACCCTGCCCCGCGCGGGCGACGAAGCTCCGGCGGCGCCCCGGCCGCCTCCTCCTCAAGAAGGCGCCATGGCTCCAAGGCGCGTGGCCCCTGGGCGGAACCCGCTTCGTCAGGTGCCAGCGCGGCAAGAGCAGAGCTGCCAAGAAGTCCCTCGCCCGCAAGAAGCTGCCCGGGCGCTCCCTGCTCCAGCACGCCGCGACCATGCTCCTGCTCCCGCACGTCAAGACCCCGCGCTGCTCCCAGCTGCAGCGCGTGGGGACATGCAAGACCAAGCTCTCCATCACCCAAGGCCTCTCGTGGCCACAGCAGGCTGCCGTGCCTTCACCATCGAGCTACGCAGCGTCGCGTGGCCCGGCAAGTTCAAGCCAGACCTACCTCCTCGTTACGACGGCACGGCCGACCCTGCGGAGTTCCTCCAGCTCTATGAGCTGGGCATCGAAGCTGCCAACGGAGACGAGAAGGTCATGGCGAACTGGTTTCCCATGGCGCTCAAGGACGGGGCCCGCACCTGGCTCCTGAACCTAGCTCCAGGCACGATCTCCTCCTGGGACGAGATGCGCACCCGCTTCATCGCCAACTTCCAAGGTACTCGCGACCGGCCACCCGCTGTGAGTGACATGCGCCGCATGAAGGAAATATGCCCTAGAGGCAATAATAAAGTTATTATTTATTTCCTTATATCATGATAAATGTTTATTATTCATGCTAGAATTGTATTAACCGGAAACATAATACATGTGTGAATACATAGACAAACAGAGTGTCACTAGTATGCCTCTACTTGACTAGCTCGTTAATCAAAGATGGTTATATTTCCTAACCATGAACAAAGAGTTGTTATTTGATTAACGGGATCACATCATTAGGTGAATGATCTGATTGACATGACCCATTCCATTAGCTTAGCACCCGATCGTTTAGTATGTTGCTATTGCTTTCTTCATGACTTATACATGTTCCTATGACTATGAGATTATGCAGCTCCCGTTTGCCGGAGGAACACTTTGTGTGCTACCAAACGTCACAACGTAAATGGGTGATTATAAAGGTGCTCTACAGGTGTCTCCAAAGGTAAATGTTGGGTTGGCGTATTTCGAGATTAGGATTTGTCACTCCGATTGTCGGAGAGGTATCTCTGGGCCCTCTCGGTAATACACATCACATAAGCCTTGCAAGCATTGCAACTAATGAGTTAGTTGTGAGATGATGTATTACGGAACGAGTAAAGAGACTTGCCGGTAACGAGATTGAACTAGGTATTGAGATACCGACGATCGAATCTTGGGCAAGTAACATACCGATGACAAAGGGAACAACGTATGTTGTTATGCGGTCTGACCGATAAAGATCTTCGTAGAATATGTAGGAGCCAATATGGGCATCTAGGTCCCGCTATTGGTTATTGACTGGAGACGTGTCTCGGTCATGTCTACAATGTTCTCGAAACCGTAGGGTCCGCACGCTTAAGGTTTTGATGACAGTTATATTATGAGTTTTGATGTACCGAAGGAGTTTGGAGTCCCGGATGAGATCGGGGACATGACGAGGAGTCTCGAAATGGTCGAGACGTAAAGATCGATATATTGGACGACTATATTCGGACATCGGAAAGGTTCCGAGTGATTCAGGTATTTTTCGGAGTGCCGGGTAGTTACGGGAGAAGCAATGGGCCTTGATGGGCTTTAGTGGGAAAAGGAGAAAGGGCCAAGGGGCTGCTGCGCCCCCCTCCCCTCTGGTCCGAATTGGACTAGGGAAAAGGGGGCCGGCCACCTTTCCTTCTCCTCTACTTCCTTCTCCCTTCCTCCCCTCTTGGTGGACTCCTACTAGGACTTGGAGTTCTAGTAGGACTCCACATCCTGGTCGCACCAATTGCCTTGGCCGGCCTCCTCCTCCTCCATCCTTTATATACTGAGGCAAGGGGCACCCCATGAACACAAGTTGATCCACGTGATCTTATTCTTAGCCGTGTGCGGCGCCCCCAGCCACCATAGTCCTCGATAATATTGTAGCGGTGCTTAGGCGAAGCCCTGCGACAGTAGTACATCAAGATCGTCACCACGCCATCGTGCTGACGGAACTCTTCCCCGACACTTTGCTGGATCGGAGTCCGGGGATCGTCATCGAGCTGAACGTGTGCTAGAACTCGGAGGTGCCGTAGTTTTGGTGCTTGATCGGTCGGGCCGTGGAGACATACGACTACATCAACGAAGTTAACGCTTCCATTGTCGATCTACAAGGGTACGTAGATCACACTCTCCCCCTCTCGTTGCTATGCATCACCATGATCTTGCGTGTGCGTAGGAATTTTTTTGAAATTACTACGTTCCCCAACAATGGCATCCGAACCTAGGTTTTATATGTTGATGTTATATGCACGAGTAGAACACAAGTGAGTTGTGGGCGATATAAGTCATACTGCTTACCAGCATGTCATACTTTGGTTCGGCGGTATTGTTGGACGAAGCGGCCTGGACCGACATTACGTGTATGCTTACGCGAGACCGGTTCTCCCGACGTGCTTTGCACAGAGGTGGCTTGCGGGTGACAGTTTCTCCAACTTTAGTTGAATCGAGTGTGGCTACGCCCGGTCCTTGCGAAGGTTAAAACATCACCAACTTGACAAACTATCGTTGTGGTTTTGATGCGTAGGTAAGATTGGTTCTTGCTTAAGCCCGTAGCAGCCACGTAAAATTTACAACCACAAAGTAGAGGACGTCTAACTTGTTTTTGCAGGGCATGTTGTGATGTGATATGGTCAAGACATGATGCTAAATTTTATTGTATGAGATGATCATGTTTTGTAACCGAGTTATCGGCAACTGGCAGGAGCCATATGGTTGTCGCTTTATTGTATGCAATGCAATCGCGCTGTAATGCTTTACTTTATCACTAAGCGGTAGCGATAGTCGTGGAAGCACAAGCTTGGCGAGACGACAATGATGCTACGATGGAGATCAAGGTGTCATGCCGGTGACGATGGTGATCACGGCGGTGCTTCGGAGATGGAGATCACAAGCACAAGATGATGATGGCCATATCATATCACTTATATTGATTGCATGTGATGTTTATCTTTTATGCATCTTATCTTGCTTTGATTGACGGTAGCATTATAAGATGATCTCTCACTAAATTATCAAGAAGTGTTCTCCTTGAGTATGCACCGTTGCGAAAGTTCTTCGTGCTGAGACACCACGTGATGATCGGGTGTGATAGGCTCTACGTTCAAATACAACGGGTGCAAAACAGCTGCACACACGGAATACTCAGGTTATACTTGACGAGCCAAGCATATACAGATATGGCCTCGGAACACGGAGACCGAAAGGTCGAGCGTGAATCATATAGCAGATATGATCAACATAGCGATGTTCACCAATGAAACTACTCCATCTCACGTGATGATCGGACATGGTTTAGTTGATTTGGATCACGTAATCACTTAGAGGATTAGAGGGATGTCTATCTAAGTGGGAGTTCTTAAGTAATATGATTAATTGAACTTAAATTTATCATGAACTTAGTCCTGGTAGTATTTTGCAAATTATGTTGTAGATCAATAGCTCGTGTTGTTGCTTCCTTGTGTTTATTTTGATATGTTCCTAGAGAAAATTGTGTTGAAAGATGTTAGTAGCAATGATGCGGATTGGATCCGTGATCTGAGGTTTATCCTCATTGCTGCACAGAACAATTATGTCCTTGATGCACCGCTAGGTGACAGACCTATTGCAGGAGCAGATGCAGACGTTATGAACGTTTGGCTAGCTCAATATGATGACTACTTGATAGTTTAGTGCACCATGCTTAATGGCTTAGAATCGGGACTTCAAAGACGTTTTGAACATCATGGAGCATATGAGATGTTCCAGGAGTTGAAGTTAATATTTCAAGCAAATACCCGAGTTGAGAGATATGAAGTCTCCAACAAGTTCTATAGCTAAAAGATGGAGGAGAATCGCTCAACTAGTGAGCATGTGCCCAGATTGTCTGAGTACTACAATCGCTTGAATCAAGTGGGAGTTAATCTTCCAGATAAGATAGTGATTGACAGAATTCTCTAGTCACCATCACCAAGTTAGTAGAACTTCGTGATGAACTATGATATGCAAGGGATAATGGAAACGATTCCCAAGCTCTTCATAATGCGGAAATTGATGAAGGTAGAAATCGAGAAAAACATCAAGTGTTGATGGTAGACAAGACCACTAGTTTCAAGAAAAGGGCAGAGGGAAGAAGGGAAACTTCAAGAAGAACAGCAAGCAAGTTGCTGCTCAAGTGAAGAAGCCCAAGTCTGGTCCTAAGCCTGAGACTAAGTGCTTCTACTGCAAAAGGACTGGTCACTGGAAGCGGAACTACCCCAAGTGATTGGTGGATAAGAAGGATGGCAAAGTGAACATAAGTATATTCGATATACATGTTATTGATGTGTACTTTACTAGTGTTTATAGCAACCCCTCAGTATTTGATACTAGTTCAGTTGCTAATATTAGTAACTCGAAACGGGAGTTTCAGAATAAACAGAGACTAGTTAAGGGTGAAGTGACGATGTGTGTTGGAAGTGGTTCCAAGATTGATATGATCATCATCGCACACTCCCTATACTTTCGGGATTAGTGTTGAACCTGAATAAGTGTTATTTGGTGTTTGCGTTAAGCATGAATATGATTTGATCATGTTTATTGTAATACGGTTATTCATTTAAGTAAGAGAATAAATTGTTGTTCTGTTTACATGAATAAAACCTTATATGGTTACACACCCAATGAAAATAGTTCGTTGGATCTCGATCATAGTGATACACATAATCATAATATTGAAACCAAAAGATGCAAAGTTAATAATGATAGTGCAACTTATTTGTAGCACTGTCGTTTAGGTCATATTGGTGTAAAGCGCATGAAGAAACTCCATCCTGATGGGATTTTGGAATCACTTGATTATGAATCACTTGATGCTTGCGAGCCATGCCTCATGGGCAAGATGACTAAGACTCCGTTCTCCCGAGCGAGCAACTGACTTATTGGAAATAATACAGACTGATGTATGCGGTCCGATGAGTGTTAAGGCTCACGGCAAGTATCGTTATTTTCTGAACTTCACAGATGATTTGAGCAGATATGGGTATATCTACTTGATGAAACATAAGTCTGAAACATTTGAAAAGTTCAAAGAATTTCAGAGTGAAGTGGAAAATCATCGTGACAAGAAATAAAGTTTCTACGATCTGATCGCGGAGACAAATATTTGAGTTACGAGTTTGGTCTTCAATTAAAACAATGTGGAATAGTTTCACAAACTCATGCGACATGGAACACCACAGCATAATGGTGTGGCCGAACGTCATAACCGTACTTTATTCGATATAGTGCAATCTATGATGTCTCTTACCAATCTACCACTATCGTTTTGGGGTTATGCATTAGAGACAGCTGCATTCACGTTAAAAGGGCACCATGTAAATCTGTTGAGACGACACCGTATGAACTGTGGTTTGGCAAGAAACCAAAGTTGTCGTTTCTTAAAGTTTGGGATTGCAATGCTTATGTGAAAAAGTTTCATCCTGATAAGCTCAAACCCAAATCGGAAAAGTGTGTCTTCATAGGATACCCAAAAAAAGGTTACTGTTGGGTACACCTTCTATCACAGATCCGAAGGCAAGACATTCGTTGCTAAGAATGGATCCTTTCTAAGAGAAGGAGGTTCTCCCGAAAGAAGTGAGCGGGAGGAAAGTAGAACTTGACGAGGTAACTGTACCTACTCCCTTATTTGGAAAGTAGTACATCACAAAAACCTCTTTCTGTGACACCTACACCAGTTAGTGAGGAAGCTAATGATGATGA
>NC_053025.1:545824454-545845535 GCF_003073215.2 Triticum urartu | reverse complement strand
ATATGGTTTACAAATGCCGATACTCAAATTCAGAAACTAGAATCCAGTTTAAGGTGAATTCGAATATTTGGAACACTTCATGTCCAACTCAAATGTCACACGCAGCATAATGTGTACTCCCATTTAGATATGTACACAAGCGATGTATCAAGATTCAAATACCGAGTCAATCAACCAAGAATGTACAGGAACTAACAGACATATAAACACTTATAGAGTATATGGATCAATAATATCAACTAACATACATAAGCCAGGCCGTTGTACTTTTTTTTGCTACAACATCCTTTTTTTAGCCAAGCTACTACAGCATCTTGGCCTTTCTGATACAGACATATAAACACTTATAGAGTATATGGATCAATAATATCAACTAACATACATAAGCCAGGCTTGTACTTTTTTTGGCTACAACAAGCATCTTTTTTAGCCAGCATCTTGGCCCTTTCCGATGCGTGCCACTTATGGTCCATCTATACTAGTATTGCTGAATGCACATTCAGCCCGATTGGCATATTTGTAGGTCTAGCACAGCAATCCAAATGAAATGTCTCCGAGTCTTATCAATTAATACAGACTTGTGCTCAAATAAAATTACAAACAAAAAAACAATTATTACATGATCTCTAAAACAAATGGTTTGATTGATTACATGAACAGACAACACAAAGGTTATTCAACTATGGAAAGAACATTTCACCTATGATTTACCAAGTAGGAATTTAATTTCCTTTTTTCCTTCAGGACCTTAACAATCTGGTCAGTCTCAGCTTGCTTCGTTTTGAAATCCACCAAATATTTAATGGTTGTCTTGAGTACTGCTTGTGATTGTGCTGTTTGCTTCCTCAACATGTCAACTTCATCTCTAAGTGCAGAAGCAGAATCTCTTTCTACCACTAGTTTAGCCTCTAGAGCATCAGCAGTTGGCAATTCATAATGCACGATTGGGCCGGTGCCACTGCTGTGGGATGATGCAACGTCCATGGGGACCTCGCTCTTTGATCTTGGGCTAACCTGTTTTGCCATTAAAGTTCCGATTGGATTCAGAAAAGTTGAAGTTAGCAAAACATCTCAACTGGGAGTTATAACAGCAAACCAGTTAAACAAACAAGGAATTAAAGAGTTTCAATTGGATGCTGAAAAGTAGTTATTAACATCATTTAACGCTGTTGCAGCAGCAAAGCAGTTAAACAAACAAGTAGATATTTAAGTTAAGGCAAACAGGTAATTCTTAACAGTAAGTATCAAACACATAGATAGGCGCAGTCTACAATATGATTAACAGGCGTGCCATTATGTAATCAGTAGCAAACTAAATTAAGCCAAGCAACAATAATTGAACAATTTTGCAATAAGTGGCTAACTAAAATTCCGAGAAGCAGGTAACTGAACTTACGCTAGTTCTTTGTACAGGCACACTACAACTTATTTTTCGCTTACAAGGTTGTGCGAAGGAGTCCATTGCATCAATTGCTTGGATACGCAGTCTCAATACTTCTTTCTTCCCACACTGCATGGGTAAGTCAAATGGTTACTCTGGTAAGATGGTGCGTCCTTGATATGTTATATGAGGACGTGTAGTCAGACTAGTTGTAGCCAAACACATCACACTGGCTTTTACTGTATATTTCATGCGATTACTTTTGGCATATCGAGATCTAAGCAATCTACAATAGGATGAAAAGACTGGCATCCTTCACATTATTGGTGAACTCAGTTCATAGAAACAAGCAACTCAACCATTCTGTGGGTAAATCAAAAGCGCCACTGGAATATTTTTCACTATCCAATCATACACGCAAAAAGGGGTGACGCCACCATAGGGGCTGGTATGGGCGGCCGCCTTAGGTGGCTGGAAAGTGTGCACCTAGTGTGACATCCAGGTTGGCCCATGCTAGTTTTGTTCGTCCCAGCGCACGAGCAGGCAATGTAAAAAAATGAAGAAAAATGTTTCAATTTGGATGGGCCAATAACATAAGTGCAAGGCAGGCCCTATAGCAGGTTCGCGGCCTAAACGAGCACCTCCCATATTGATCGACAGCAGGAAAAATCCCAATTCGTTCGCTCCAGCCTCCAGTCTGGTTCGCTCCTAACCTAGCCGTCGCTGGACAGACTGACACAGCACTTCCTCGCGCCCTCGTTGGAGGGCGGTCGCCGGGCTTCAAGCGAACGGAAGGACAAGAAGATGAAGATCCAACCCTGGGTGTAGCCTACATGGGAGGCAGCGGCGGCCGCACGGGCATGGCATCGAGCTTGCGCAAATGGACAGTCGCAGCTTGCAAGAGTAGCATGCGTAACGAGCAGGTACATCACATCCCTGATTATATCTAATTCAACTTTTCAATTTCTGGCCAATAGTTAAACCTGACGGTGTTGTAAAACTGCTTGTATGTAGGGAATCTATGAGAAAATGAAACCAATTTCTACTTATTTTATAACTCCCCCAATCAATACTGAACTGACTGAATCTGATGTATCTAATCAAGTTTCCGGTGCAAACATACAAGCTCATGTTGTTCTTGAGCCTGAAGTGTCTAATGAACAGACTGCTAATGAAGGATTTGATGCAAACATTTTACATGCTCCTGGTGATGAACATATAGTGTCTAATGAGGGATCTAATGCAAGCATTTTGCAAGCTCATTGAAGGATTTAGTGTCTAATGATGATCTACTATGTTGAGAGAGACAGAGATTTGCAGGCATTGATGACAAGCAAATTATAGTGCATTTTCATAGCTTGAGGAAACGTCGAGGCCATCTACCAGAAAGTCCCCGTATCATGACAACATAGCATAAATACTTTTCTAATCTGTTGTTTGAAACTATTGGCATACTTGTGCAGGATAGATATATTGATATGCAGTTTGCGCACTGGTTATACGTGCAATTACACTTCGATATTTTCAGCCAGAGAACGAATAATTCAAGCAGGTACAGACCATGTTTGTAGTCCTTGTACACCATATTGCATTTTGTGTTTTTGGTGCTTGCATCTTTTAGTGTTTATAATCTGAACTACTTTGGATCATTAGCTGGTTTTCAAAGTGCATGTAGCTTCACATTTCTCAAGTTATGTTGATTTCTGCAGTGCAAGTGCCTTCATATTTTTTAAGTTAAATGTTGGCCCCTGGTAACTTGAATTCGTAGATCAGCCACTGCACACAAATCATACACGAATGCTAGTACTAATTAAATGAAATGCAGGGACTTATGCTAGCTCGTTGTACAGGCTCACTACAGCTTTGCTTGCGCTTGGGATGTTCCATGTACAAGTCCATGTTACCACTTGCTTGGATGTGCAGGCCTTTTGCTCCTTGCATCCACCTCTGCATTTTTGACACGGCGAATGGTTGATCAAATAAGAGGAATCGACCTTGATGTTGTACCGGAGGACAGATACTTACAAGGTTATACGGGTGTGCAGGATGTGTACCAGATCCCGTAGCGCCGTCATGCTTCGCTAAAAAATGGATTTACTTGTTTCAGATGATATCTCCAGAAGAAATAAGAGTTAAAGTCAGAGTTGCATAGGCATGTAAGCTAAGAGAGCAGTGAAAGGATATCCAAACATCGTCGGAATAGTGCACAAGGGAGTGATGTGTGGATACCTAGTTCAGGCTGGCGTTTGGGCATGCTCGCCTAGCTAGAGTGCGGGTCACTTCAGAGCTGTTGAGGGTGATGCGCTGGTGTTGGCTGGCCGCGCACGGATGCAGATCTTGAGTGGTAGCGGAGCGCTACGATGCAGTGGACGAGACCGTTGGTGAAGCCCCAATGGCCTCGGGGGGCGGAGGTGCGACGATGTGCTCGGTGAAGTAGCCCCGGTGAGCTGGGAGACGGCGTCGGTGAAGCGCACCTGATGCGGTGGAACTCGGTGTCTGTGAGGCACGTCGGTTGCGGCGGCCGACGTTGTCGGTGGACCACCCGGTGCGGTGGACGAGGGCGTAGATGAGGTAGCTCCGGTGCGGTGGTCCGGACAGAGGTGGGGAACGGTGGGAAAGAGACGAGACGAGGGGCGATTCGAGGGTTGGCGGAATTAGGGATTTGAGCAATCTGGGCGCGGAAGGGGACGGTGGAGAAGAGAGATTTTGCAGGGCTGGAATTGGGGCCGCCAGATATTTCAATCCGAAAGTGGAAGCGCGAACTTATATTGTCGTCGTGGCACCGAAGCATAGTCCTGGGGTGGTCGCGTGTGTCGGACGGACGCGTAGCACCCAGCCACCCACCCCTCCCCAAAAGGACGACGACAATATAAGTTCGCGCTTCCATGTTTCGACTATGCTTCGGTGCCTTAAGGCACCTGCCTTTGTGTCCATGACATGTGGGCCCAACAGGTGGCTGGCCCACATGTCAGTGACCCAAAGGCAGTTGCCTTTAAGGCACCGAAGCAGTGTCCACCCCGACACGACCCTGGTCTGCCTGGTGCGCCTACATTTGAGAATGCAAATGAATCTTCTTTCATTTCCAAACGAATC
Organism: Triticum urartu; assembly: GCF_003073215.2. Taxonomy (NCBI): domain Eukaryota; kingdom Viridiplantae; phylum Streptophyta; class Magnoliopsida; order Poales; family Poaceae; genus Triticum; species Triticum urartu. Next base: position 545,841,061 of record NC_053025.1, on the reverse strand, counting down.
TGTATGTATTACCATGCCCGTGTTTTCCTTGCAATAATTAGTCATTCGAAACGAGATACTCCATCCGTTCACTTTTGTAAGTCGTTTCAGACAACTTAAAATGAACTGTTTTGCACATTGTCTGAAATGTCTTCAAGGTCTTATAAAAGTGAACAGAGGGAGTACTATAAATTAATTAATGAGGAGTTATTTGAAAAAAATCGAAACGGTACCCACGCTAACGTGGATTAGAGTGTGTGTCACATAATTAGTTATTTGAATTAGAGTGTGTGTCACGTAGTTAGTTATTTGAATTAGAGTGTGTGTCACGTAGCGATCTCCAATTCTAACGTGGATTTCGCATTTCACTGTATCCACTACTTTTTTAATACAAATTCATATGTATATGATGAACACCATGGTAGTGAGAAAACTTTTGGATGGATTCAAACATATGACCTACAAAATAGCACAACAAACTGAGTCAATGTCAACTTTTCGAAACTTAGTATGGCAGAATTCGAAATAATTACCCGTATGCTGGTCCTCGGTTCAAATCTTACAATGTACACCGAATTGAAACATCGATATTAAGTCTCGTACTATGTACATTCAAATGTTGTTTTTAGCCCCCCCGCACAAACGCTACATACTTCCTGTATCGGTCAATCTTCCTCCCTCACACCTTAGGAAGCTATCGGTTTCCAACACGTTCATTCTTTCTCTCCATGTTTCGATCTCTAAGTCTCTCAACTACACAACCCCTTTTTCCACTCTGTTACCAAATGTATTTACCTCACACACCCGCCATTGCACCCCATGCCGAGCTCTCTCTCTCCCCCCTCTCCCTCTCACCCTCTCGCGCTAAATACATGCATTGCCTATCTAGCCCCCAACCTCTCGTGCACACACGCACGTTGTATATCTAGGTCACTCCCTCGAGACTGTCTCACTCTTTCTTCCGCACGGCGGGCCACACTCGCTCAATCTCGCTCTCTTTATCTGAGTCTCGTTTAACCTCGTTTTCTTTCACACACAAATGATATATCTCCCTGTTCGGGCCTCGATCGACACACTCTATACTCTCTCACGCAGATTGTCTATCTAGGTCAGTCCATCAAGCCGCCCCCACTCTTCTCGATCGTGTAAAAGCGATACGCAGAGGAGAGAAAGATGAATAACTTATAGAGGTAATGCCAGAGCGCGACGAGATTTGAAATGATGAGGACCGGATCCGAGCACGAGTGGGCATACGTCTCTCTCTCTCTCTCTCTTTCTCTCTCTCTCTCTGTATGTCTCGATTGACCTCGCTCTTTCTCAGACAAAAACGATATATCACCATGTTTGAGCCCAATTCGACCTATTCACATTGTATACTCTCTCACGCACATTGTCTATCTAGGTCACTCTCTCCAACCCGTCTCACTCTTTCGATCGCACGCGACCCTATGTGATCGGTTGACCTTGCTTCCTCCCACGCACAAAATATATCTACACGTCTGTGACTGGATCATCTCTCAAGCTCTATCTTACAGCCCTCACCCTTGCCAAAAAGCTCAATCGGACAATATCTCTCCAGAGCATATATATTTGTTCAATGAATGTCGGACCACACTCACTTTGTCTCTCTATCTATATGTCTCTCGATTGACCTCGCTTTCTCACACCGTATCTTCCACGCGTTGAAGCTACTACCTCTCCATCCCTCGCAAAGCCGGAGCTATTTACATTGCGAGGGGCACTCCAACCTTGGATTAATTTGTGTAGGCATTTGTTCCGGTCGGTTTAGATTATATTTTCGTAGCATTCGGCCCACAACTACTCCAAACACCGTTGCAACCCACGCAACTCCCCTAGTTGATTTCCCTCTGGCTCGGTCATCGCTCTCTCGCACGTCCTTTCTCGCCTTCAACGTCGCACCATGGTATTATTGAAAAAACTATGTTGTTCTCTTTAATTATTATAAATAAGCTACAAAACTACACACCGATAGTCCACTTGGAATGGAACAAATTTCGACCCACAAATTAAAGTGCTACAAACTACACACCGAGGGGCCCACATGTCATGAAACAAATTTGGACCCATATACAAATTAAAAAATAAAGGACGAGGATCGAACATGCGACCGGGCCTTCAAGCCGCACGTCAATAGGCAACATACGTAGAATAGCAATGTTTGTTGTACCCCCTTTGTTCACATAATGTTTTTATATTACCACAGCCTAATTAATGGATAACATGTAATATTATTTTTAGTACTATTCGCCTTCACTTACTGGTGGGTTCCATGTGTGCTCTCTCTCTCCTCCCCTTCTGCGTTTAGACGCACGGGCAAACAGGAAGAACTCGCGGGCGATGTTGCCGTTGACCATATCTGGACGCGTTCACAAGTCACGGCACCAGTTTCACGTACTAGCAGCACTAGTCAGTGTGTACGTGCAATGCACGTTAATTTGGAAGTATATTAAGTGCATGCGGATATTAACTACTAGGATATTATTTGCGTGTTGTCATGTGATTAGCACTATTTTTGGCATGAAATTAACTGCACGCTAAACGTGTTGAGCGCTCGACATTGAAGCAGTCTAGGTCGTTGGATGACAAGGAATACATGTGGCTTGATGACGTTTTATATTTAATTTGATACGGCTCTAGCAGAACATTCAATCGATCAAACCATACATTTCGTTCAGTCTGACTCCGACTTTAAATTATACGACGATCGATATAAAATAAACGGAAATGATAAACGTTCGGATTTTAAGCATGGCAATCCGAACGTTTTTCATGGCAAATTTAGATTACGCGGCGGCGGCGGGGGCGTCTCGCGGTGGGAAGCGGCTCCTCTGCCGTGCTCTGTGTGTCGTCGGGCCACTGACCGACGGCGACGGCGGCGTCTTGCGCCGTTGTTGGCGTACTCCTGGACGTTGGCCTAGCTTCAAGGAAGGCCAAAATGTTCTGGACTTCGGAGCGAGTCAACTGGCGGGAGGAGGCGACTGGCGTTGGTGCAAGGAAGCGGTCGAACGGCCATCCATGCCGCTGAGGGGGGCACTGGCACCCGCGCGGGGACAGCGCTGTCAACGGCGCGGCGGAGACATTCGTGTGCACGGGCACCGGCACGGGCGCGCACGTCAGTGCACGCGCAGGCGCATGCGTGGCAGGTGCACGGGCACCGGCACGGGCGTGCACGTCAGTGCACGCAGGCGCATGCGCTGGCAGGTGCACGGGGATGGGCGCTGGCGCAGTCGGGGCGACGGGAGCCGGAACGGGAGCGGGGACAGGCGCGGCGTCTTCCCGCAAGGCCAGTTCAAGCTCGTCCCAAAGCGCCTTATGTTCTTGAGACTCCGGCTGGGTGTCTTCCTCAGGAAACTGGAACACTAAGGGCAGACCATCGTGATGCGGCATGGCGTACGTTTAGGTCAGGCTAGTTGGAGGTAGACGACAGGAGAATCGGAGAGGAAGAGAGAGGATTGTAGCGATACCGGGTAGTGCGGGGTTGATTTTAAACTGCGGCGTCAGCGACATTAAAAGTGGGAGCAGTTGGGACGACAGTGGGGGGCGGAGCCTGGTCAAAGGGTTCGCCTCCCGGTGAGCCTGCATAGCGGTCTGCTCGCACGCCTCTCGTCGACTCACACGCTTGCTCGGACGCACCTGCCGATGAAGCGGGGACTCGTGGTGGCACGTAAACGCCGGTTTCAATAGAAAGTGTTCGCTTAACGTGACATGTCTTTGTTCCAAATACCTTGGCTCTTTCATTTGTGCAACTTGTCATAAGCAGCTTGTATCAAATTGAAGAAAAAAGTTAACGAAGTAATATTTGTGCCATATCACGGTGAACATGCTTAGTTTCAGAATTTATGCTCACTTTTGGATTTCTGAAATTTAAGATCCAGGATTCGAAACAATATCATAACCTGCATCATGCATAAATTTTCAAGCTGTACATCTGTCCTGTTGTATTTCTTAAGAAAGGATTTGGTCAAACATTTTGCTTAGTTATACTTCAGACAAGTTATATATGCAGAGTAAAAGGATAATCCCTCCGTACCAGTGCATTGCCTGATTTATTAACTCAAGTACTAGGCACAAACAAACGGGCTCAATTCTATGCTCATCCTGGTGTAGTAGTAGTAGTACTAGGTAATGCAGTTGACGGGTGAACTTGACGAGCGGCGACCGAGGGAATTGAACCGTGCTCGGCACGGTAGGTAACGTTGTCTAGTTACTAAAGCATCCCTCCGTTGTTCATCGGTAGTCATTATGGACCGGGGACATGAGGGGAATTTCCTAGGGCTGGAATTCTAGCCGCCAGATATTTCTACTTGATACGCTGAGGCTCGACTGGTTGGGGTTTGCCTAATGTGCGTACCACGCACGCCACCGAAGGACACGAGCCCGTTTTTTTTAGGATCACACGAGCCAAGGTCTGGCTGGTACGCCGTTGGGTCCTACCATTCGAGAATACGAAAGGAACCTTTTAAATTGCCGAACGAATCTATGTGTATTACAATACCCGTATTTTCCTTGCAAATACTAATCTCAACGTGGTAATTGATTTATGACGAGTTGTTGAATTAGAGTGAGTTTGTGATATAGTGATCTCAACGTGGATTTCACATTTCATGGTATCCCTAGTAAGTTTTCCAATGCAAATTCAAATTTAAAAGATGAACAATATGGAGGTGAGAAAACTTTGTATGTATCAAGCATATGACCAAACACACACACAGACACACACACACACACGAACACAACAACAATCCAATAAGTATAGTGCATCTATTTTTCCAAACCATGCATGTATGACACGAATTCAAAAATACTCCTTATATTCCTAAATATTAGTCCTTTAGAGAGTTCAACAAGTGACTACATACGGAGCAAAAAGAGTGAATCTAGACTCTAAAATATGTCTATATACATCCGTATGTGCCAGTCCATTTGAAGCCTCTAAAAGACTAATATTTAGGAATGAAGGGAGTAAAATGTAAGACATCCATGGTCCTCAGTTCAATATTTAAAATGAACATGAAACTGAAACATGAATATTAAGTCTAGTACTACAGTACATGCAAATGTTGTGTTTAGGCGGAGGTATGATTGTCGGGGGTCAACCCCTCGACCTTAGATAAAATTGTGGAGCTCGGTTTAGGGTTGTTTAGGTTATATTTGTCCCCACCCTCCCAACCACCGATTGGTTGTGCACCCCCACCCCTCATCCCCGGGAGAATATCATGTGCCCCCATACCTTAGATGCTATATGCCGATACGAGTTGCTTGGAGCTTGTTGATCTGAGATATAGCAGCTCACATGATGTGTCTTAATATTTTTGTAGGAAACCTTGATGAGTTTGAGAATTGCACACAATTTGTACAAAAACTACTTAGATGCCCTTTGATCCCATATCCAACGGCATCGAAGCTCGTATCACCGTAGCATCTAAGATGAAGGAGGACATCATATTCTCCTGTATGTAAGAATATCATGTGCTACCCCACCTTAGAAGCTTTGGTGATACAATCTCTTCGGTGGCGTTGGATTTGTGACCCAACACCTCCTCGATGGTTCGAATGGTTTTTTTGCAGAAAAGCCCCAAAAGAGTTCGGCCACTGCTTACAAGCACAAAGACTGCTCAGATGCCATTGGATCTCAGATCAAACGACCTCCTAGCTCGTATCACCGTAGCATCCAAGCTGCGATAGCACCTTATGTTTTCTCGCACGGGAGAGTATGAGGTGCTCCCGCACCGTAGATTCTATGGTGATACGAGTTCACTGAGATCTAACGGCCCACAGTAGGAGGTTTGAATGTTTTTGCAATATACGGCTGATTGAGTTTGGGAAATGCACAGAAAGTACAAGTACTACGCATGTGCCATCTGATCACTGATCATATGACCTAGATGCTCATATCATCGTAGCCGGTAATTAAGCTACGGGGAGCACCTAATATGCACTGCGGAGCGTTGGATGAAGATGCAGCGGCACACACGAGGCCTGAATGTTTTATTTGCAAAAAAACCTTTGGAGAGTTTGGAAATTGCGCATAATTACAAAGACTACTCCCAAGCCATTGGATCTCACTTCCAACGGTGTAAAAACTCGTATCACCATAGTATCTAAGCTGCGGGGTGGATGTGATATTCTATGCCGCTGTCATTTTTGTTCGTAAACTTGCAAAATACGTGTAACTCGTGCCGTTACTTGTCTAACCGCGCAAAGTGTTTGTTCAAAAAAACCATCCTACACTGAAATATCGGAACAACACACGGGGGTCCCACTTGTCATTAATCAAATTTGGACCTAAAACTAACAAATCTGAAAGACGAGATTCGAACTGGCAACCTGGACTACAAAGCGTAAGTCGATAGCCTGAAAAAACGAACGGTTGTTGGCTTTGTCCCATAACTTGATTTTATACAGTACTTGCGTTGAGTAGAGTAGAGGGAGTGCCTCGTCAACACGTGCATGACCGTTGTCTCACTTACTGGTGGGTCCCAGGTCTGCGATCTCAATCTCTCTTCTCTCCATCGTCTAACCTTTGCACGGGCACACACGAAGAGCGGCGCTAGCTTGCCGTGGTGTTATTACAACTAAAAAAAGCTTGGAAAATAGAAGAATCGCCTAGAACAAGAGACGTTGTGGCTGGTCGAGACGGAGCTAACCACATCTATCCTCCGTGCCACGTTTGCATGATGAAGCTGTGTGGCTAGTGGGGTGTTTTCGACCGACTGGCTGGGTCCCGAGGTCGAACCATAGGTACTACGTCTGATAAGTATATTTTTACACGCACATTTTTCCTCCGTGCCGAGACGTGGCACACCCTACCACGCGGTTTCGGGGTCCTCCCGGGTGGTGCACGCATATATTCTTCCTGACGTGGGATGCCCTACCGCGCGTTTTCTGGGTCCTCCTCGGTCGTAGCGCCGAAGCAAGTAAATGAGTCGTCAAATCACGAAAGACCACCTTTCCCGCCGAGTACATCAGTGAAGCACGGTGGCTAGCTAGTTGGGCTAGTTCGACCGATTAGCTAGGCCGCCGCCACATTTGTTTTTTCACCCCTTTTTTTATCTACTTGCGCAGGTAAATTTAAATATCCACCGCGGCGTTGCTCTGGTGTTTGGGTGCGGCAGGATTTTTAATTTTTTGATTGACGGGAGCAGGCGCGGCAGGATTTTTAATTTTTTGATTGACGGGAGCAGGCGCGGCAGCAATTAGTCACGATGACTCCGCCTGTAAAAACCCACTGCTCCCTGATGTGAGAAGTCGTCGACTGGTGTTTTACCGTGGTGAAAACCAAAAGATTCCCCGCTCCCTCCGCCTTCCCGTAGATTGCATTGCCTTTCAGCCGTTTCGCCCCCTTTGCTTCCTCTCCCCATTGCTTCTACCTGGTGCCATGGCGGCGCAGCAGATCACGGAGTCCGAGGTGAGGCGCCTGACACTGGCTCCCGTCGACCGGAGAGCGGGCGGTTGCACCCTGCATCACCAACGTCGTGCGCCTCGAGAAGCAGAGGGACTTCGGTGGTGTTTAGGCGCCCTCTGCATGGGCATGTCCATGTCTCGGCGCAACATGACCGTTGGATCAAACTCAGACGGTGCAGATCAGTCACTGTAGCACAAAGCGTGTGGGTGTGTTTGGTTGCATTCTCATCTCAATATAGTTGTTTCCTCTTCGTGTATTTTTGTCAACCTACTAGTGTGGACTCATGCACCCTTCATGCACTCTGCCAAACACCCAAAAGTGGGTCGAGAAGGGAACTTTTGCTCCCATCCCGTGCACCCTTCATACACCCTGCCTAACACTATTCGTGCTTCATATGGTTCATGTTTCGTGGAGTACTGTAGCACCGTACTCTCCGTGCGCTGTGGACCTAGTTCTGTTAACATTGATCTCACCGTTCATTCTCGACCGGACAGTCGAAAAAGCGGTACTATGTTACATATAGGAGTAGTTGACATGCGCACAACATCATTTGTTATCGTCATATCTTACTACACTAGCAACAAGATTGTGTAGTACTGACGTATGAACCACTGCACATGCCTAGTAGTAGGAGCACTGTGTATGTTCAAGTGGCTCCGTGTTTCGCACTCCTCCGTCGTAAGAGTGGAAACGCTTGCTGTAATCATTTTTTTCTTCAGAAAAACAGTGGACACGCTCTACCGTGCGGATCCTCCTCCAGCCATGCACTAAATTACTCACTTTCGCCGACGTGTGGGACAGCCAGCACCTGGGTCCACCAGCCATGCACTAAATTACTCCGTAGTAGAGTGACGGTAGACTACCCCGATCGAACCGCCGCAGTAATGCCCAATGAGCCGTCAAATCACAAAACCCCCTCCTTTCCAGCAGTAAGTTGGACGGACGAAGCAACCATCATTTCACTCTTCTCTCTCAGCTTCCTCTCTTGAAGAAAACCCCCACTCGCTTCGCTTCTCCCTCATCTCGTTCCTCCTTTCACTCTTCTCTCTCAGCTTCCTCTCTTGGATGGACGCCGGAGCACCGGCCGACGTGATGTCTATGGCTCTGGCCAAAACCGTCGAGGCTCATGGTACGAAGAAGCGCAAGCACCCCGCCGAGACTACCGCAGACAAGCTCAAAGCCATCGCCCTGTCCAAGCCCCCCTCTCCGGGATCCCTCATTAAGCAAGTCCAGGTAATGTCTCTTGTTGACGATCTTTTTCTCGATCTTGATCGTGTTTTTTCATCTAACACGCAGTACTAGTACTGGTAGTACAACTTTCTGGGTGATCTTGCATGTGATTTTAGTGTGCCAAATGACGGTTCTAAATTCCTCTTTTGACCAAAACATGCGAGAGGTTGACACTGATTTCTTATAGATTACTTTCAACTACTCCCTCTGTCCCAAATTTCTTGTCTTAGATTTGTCTAGATACGGATGTATCTAATACTAAAATGTGACTTGATACATCCGTATCTAGACAAATCTAAGACAAGAATTTTGGGACGGAGGGAGTACTTTATGAACATCAATGCTACCTTTTAAGAGGGTATATTTGCCTCAGTAACTTGTGTTATGGATATTGCATGTAATCCCTCTGCTCTCATGCCTTTGAAGACATGTTCTAGTGTCTTTGTTCACTCATTTCTGTGCGTATATGTAGTCATATATGGAGTATAATATCGAAAATCATCTTATATTTCTGAACGGAGGTAGTAATAAAATATGGTTTCTGTTTGAATTAGAACCAGGTCCGCGGTGGAGATGAAGTTCTCAAAGTCATGTCGTGTGAACTGGAAGACCTGATGATGAGTTCTACTGCTGAACTATCCAGCTTGATGTGTCCTTGTCGCCACGTGTCCTGAACTAGTGTTTTCCTGTAGCATTGTTGTCAGGCGTGTTCTCGAGGCTGTACTTGACCACAACAATTTCCTGGTTGTGCCTTCGATTACGAAGGGTGTGGTTCTTGTAAAGCTTCCCAACAAATCTGATGCGGCATGTCTTCATCATCATGTTTATGAGTGGAAAGACCACTCTGTTAGGTTCTCCAAGGTTGACAAGATGGTGATGGTGCATGTAGACATCTCACACGAAGTCCATGGCCTAGTCAGTTATGCGGGGTTCATCCCGTAGGTCGGTGGCAAGAAATAGTCTGCAGAGTTTAGTTAGTGCAACTTTGCTTGTCTGTAGTAAGTACTATTGTTCAGTACTTGATTTGTGTTTGTGAACCCTGTATTGTTTATTAGTACTGCCGCTTTTGGTGTGTGGTCAGTCCTGAGAACGGTCTATGTTAATGTCTGTCCACTCAATTCAGTCTGTATATTTTGAAGTATCCAGATCATATTTTTTGTGAGGACGGTTTATCAATTATGGTTACACTCCAATATCTGTATGCATTGCAGGGTTTATCGCACCCACCAGGATTTCCAGTCCCATGGATGTTCGGTCCATACGATTTGTCACGACCTTTGGACTGTCCTGCTTGTGGGAGTAGGCGGGGCCCCTGCATGCCACGCGTAGTTGGACGATCAATCTTCTGTTTAGTACTTCAACATAGTGATTTCCTGGTAAGGATTCACTCGTGTCACATCAAGTAAATCTTATTGATTTACTGTCTAAATCTTATTGATTTAATGTCATGTTTTCTTTCTTTTCCTGCAATTTTACGATGCAGGTTTTGCCATGTGACATTCATCACAGAATAAACCGTTTGGTTTGCTCTATGATGGCTATTTTTGCAGGTTTCACTTCTTATGTCGTGTCAGTAACGAAGGCACTGTCCATCACTTATATTACTGGAAAAAATTGGATCAGTCTGTTGTCTGAGTACAAGCTGAATCCCTATGATGAACTGCAGTTTGGTTTAACAAAAACGCCACAATTAGTCCTTCTCGCGTTTAAAAGAAATGAAGAAAAAACTGGATCACGGTCACGGATCCTAGTCAAGTTAGAAAGCTGATCATAGCAGACCAGACACGATCGCCGCTGTCTCGCACAGATCGAGCACCGGCAGTTGCTCTAGCACTGACAGCGGCAGCAGCTCAGTCTGATCCAGCTGAGGATTGGGCACCGACCGCGTCAGCGGATCAGTCTGATCTACCGGAGGATCGGGCATCGACACCGGCACCTGCTCCGACACCGGCACCAGCTCTACAAGGAGCACCATCTCCGGCAGCAGCAGCGGCTTCGGCACCTGCACCAACACTTGCACTTGCATCTGCTCCGGCCCGTGCAGTTGCACCGGCAACAGACTGGGCTGCAGTTCGCACTTCATATACCAAAGTCCTTACAAAAACCGACATGTCCACCTTCTTGGTAAGCATTGGCCGCCCAAGTGCTTCGTTCTTTTTTCTTTCCATGTTGTTTCACATGATTCACTGTGTTGATCTAACTGTTTGGGTATGTCTTCTTGTTTGCAAACAGAGAATTCCTAGAGCAACGAGGGAGTCGTTCAACAATCCGGGCGACCGCGGCCAAGTTTCTCTTACCATGCGCAGCCTTGGTGTGAATGAACCTGCTCAATATACCGTAAGTACAAAGGATGGTCGCATGATGATTGATGCTAAAGGATGGTCAAGGTTCAAATCTAAATCATATCTTGCGGTAGGGGATGATGTCAAAATCGAACTTTCTCGGCAAGGAGAGCTGGTCCAAATCAACTTTGAAATTCTTCAGTAGCAGCACGCAACTGCCGAACTGATCTATCCTCCGAGAGATTTTGATGTAATAATCTGGCATGGTGAAACAAGTGTCCTGTGTGTATAAGTAGTACGACAGTATTATTTATCACATGGTATATCGTTGATAGAATTGCAACTCTGATTGCTGGTTAGGAACTGTCGTTCGATTTCATTCCAACAGCTGTCGTGCTTTATTCAATTTTGTGTATTCGCCTTGCGACAGCATCTAAAACCAGCGCCGTACCGATCGCTTGCAATATGAAAAGCGCTGAGGTAGAACACATGGGCCCCCAAACATGCAGGGTCGGCCTGCGGCCCAAAGTCCAGAACCGTGAGCCTATCTGAGTATTATATTCTCAGCTGAACCCCCATAAAAAAAGCTGAACCCCCATAATGCCCGTGCGTTGCAGAGGGAGTATATTTCTCGGCAAGGTGAGCCTGTGATATAAAAGATTTGTATATTTCTTTACAGAGGGAGTATCTCTCTGTCAAAATATATATTTATGTGTAACTAGTTACTCCTGTCTTTCTACTTCCTTTCGCTGATATGTGGGGCAACCGGCAACGGGGTCCACGTGCCATATGCACAAATTAGAGTGCACAACTTCACGGTAGACACACCCCGGTCGTAGCGCCGCAGTAATGCCAATGAGCCGTCAAATCACAACCCCCCTTTCCAGCTTTAGCAGTAAGCTGGACGGACGAAGCGGCAATATTTCACTGGGCCTGAATCCCCTTCTCCCTCGTCTGCTTGTTCAGAGAAAACCCCCTCTCGGCGATTGCATAGGGTTTTCTCATGGAGAACCAGGTACGAATTCTTCATCCATCCCCGATAAATCCAAGTCCCTTGGTCGCAGGTAATCCTAGGATGGCAGCCGCCGCCGTTGATGCATTTTTCTTCCTACTGAATCTAGTGTGTTTCATTTGCAGTGCCCAAAGTGCGAGTACCCTATAGGGTTTCTGCGCCCTCGGCGAGATGCCACACTTGTTCCTTCTCATCCTAACACAGCATTTTGAAACGCGCACAGTATGTTCCTAGAATCCTCTTTTCTATCCGGGAGGGTGGGGTTTTTTTGAACATGTTTGTGTTCTCATATTATTTTTCCTGCAGTGTATTATTTGCTCTGCCAGAACACATGTACTCAAGATGCTCGGCCTTGCCATAACTGAATACACTAGTTTAATGGTCACAGTGAAGACAAGCCATGGATATAAGTTCCGAGTTGGGTTCATGAACCAAGAAGATCGCTGCTTTTTTATGGCCGAACTTGGATAAACTTTCTCAAGTGTTACGGACTGAAAGTTGGCGCACGAATGTTGATGGAAATAGCAGAACCTGGTCTCATCTTCACTGCGATCTTCCACCCCGACGTCGTTCCAATTGTTCATCCATGTTAGTTTTGTATCTGGTTCTTGCTTGTTGCCTCGATTACTTCTTAATCCACCTATTCTGTCTAACTAATCACAATTTAACTTTAGAAGTAGCAACGAATCTCTCACGAAGATGCTACTTCTAACTAATATTTTCTTATAATTGGTGGCACGTGTAGGTTTTTTCAGAGTTAAGCAGTCTGCTCGTTTGTTACTCTGTAATAACTCGGCTGTTACTAATGGCACTGAAGTTGACTGGATCGACATCCACAAGTTCCTACACTTTATTGATCGTCTTGAGGTCCTTGTGGGGCGTTTCAATGGTGGAAGGCCACGTGGGATATGTGTGCCACTGCTGCACTCGTTGAACAGGTCCAACTGTGTCGAGAAACTTATGGTACGAGCTGTTTTCTGTTATATATGTTGTTCATAAACTATTGCTTATACACAGTTTTACAGTTGTGATCTTCTTGAAACAGGAACTGCCGAGTTCTATTGTTCCTATACAGATGCCTGACCATGGTCGGGTCAGACTTGCGCTTGGTCACAACATGATGTTTATGTCGACCTACTCAATTCCCCTTGGAGGTGAAAAGATACTTATTCATGGGTGGTCTCAAATAATGAAGGCCCGTCCATCTTGGAGAATAGGACAGAAGATTATGTTCATGCTTTTCCATGGCTCTAAAGCGAATATCCTGTTTATTGACCACGTTGCGAGATGAAGCCGCTTTCAGAAGGTTGTGGATGCGCGGGGTGGCGCCTGGGCCTTGTCCTGGGGCTTGGCGGCCTCACCCTTGGTTAACTGTAGGCAAAGTAGCACTGTTCGAGGCGTGCTTTGTACGGTTGAACCTGTATAAGTACTCATACTGCTTTCAGCTTTGGTTGTTAAGTGCCCCTGCTGGTTTCAGTTAAGGTTGTTAAGTACTCCTGCTGCTTTTACAGTCTGTCGTGTTTCTTCAGTCCTGTCTTCCTCCAGCCGCCAAAACCAAACCAGCGCCGGCGGGGCCGCCTGCTTCCGCCTCCCACGGCTGGCTGCGCCTCAGCGCACGCATCGCCGCCCCACCGTCTCCTAAATCGTTAACGCCGACGTCCTCGCGCGCTTTGGTGCGCTCGCCGCGGCGCCGCCCTCTCGCGTTGTCAACATGGTCAACAAACAACAGGAATCGGCAGAAGTACGTGGAGAGGATGACAGTAGGGGCCCACCACGTCAGTATGGAAAAATAAAATGCTTCCTCCTAGTGTTTTCCTGACATCTGGGACCCACGACATTGTGAGCGTATATAGTCAATAGACAAGAGAACAGCACAAGATCGGCTGACACCTGGGACGTAGCTACTCGAGCAGTATTTTTTTGTTTGGTATTGTTGAGACGGAGCAGGGTTTGAACTGGGTTGGCCCGTCTAGCCCAGGCTTATATTTTATGTTCACCATGTGACCAGCCCAGTTTATTTTTTCTGAAGAATACCCAATCCAGGCCTACTTATTTTTCTACGCCCTGATGGGCTGCAACTCTTTCAAGACGCCTGCAAATCTTGAAAGTAATATGAAATGGGTTGTAAATATAAAAACAGATGACAAATTGGCAATTACTTTATAATTTCTGAATTTTTTCACATTTTCAGATTCCTATTTCACTGGGCATTAACCTAATTTAAATATATCTTCAAAGTACTTTAAATCTGGCTCGGACATTTCGGTATTAAAAATAGTTTGGAACCCACAGAAATATGCGAAATTGGCCCTGGCCAACCAAAAAAATGACTGCAATAAATTGCATAAGAAGTTGCCATGAGCTATATATAAATTATTAAAAAAAGAGGGAGTGGTCTGACTTGTGGGCCTGTTTAGTTGACGCGTATGCAAGATTTTTTTAGTTATTATACGTCAACAAACGATTCTAGCAGACGTAACCGTTGGATGTCAATCCAATGGCCGTCGTGTTTCTTCAATCTCTGATCTTCTTGCTCCAGCCGCCAAAGCAGCGCCGGCGGGACCGCCTACTCCCGCCTCCCGTGGCCGGTTGTGCTGCCGCGCAGGCCTCAGCGCCCCTACTACTCCCACCGCTGGCCAGGGCATCCCTCTACTCACCCACACCCCCTGTTATTCTGCGGCGAGGCAGCCTCACACCGCAGCCGAACCGGTGAACCCTCGTACTCCTCTCCGCGCGGGCTTCCACTGCCGCGTCTTCCCCGGCTCCGCGTCGTCCCCTTCCTAGGCCTCGCCGTCGTCCACCGCCGTGGTGCTCTCGGCGCGGCGTGGTCAATGTGGTCAATGACCGACTTCCATCGGAAGAGTACTGTACGTGGAGAGGCTGACCTGGGTCCACGGCAGCCGCAAGGAAGTGCCTCCTATTACGCGGAAAATTGAAAGTGCAACTATCCCTAGGTGGTTTTGGTAATTCATAACAACATATAGCTCATTGAGCTAATGCTATTCCAAGATGACTATTTCAGGAAAGCTCAATGATTGGCATGGCATGGATGTGAAAGTGGAACCCTCAAAATGCTAAGGACAAACGATTGGCTCAAGCTCAAAAGCTCAAGACTCTTCTTTTCATATTTTAGTGATCGAAGATCACATTGAGTCTTTAGGAAAAGCCAATACTATCAAGGAGGGATGAGGTGTTGCTTAATGAGCCTCTTGCTTCATGTGCTTAGTGATATGCTCCAAAACCCTCAACTACTTTCCCATATCCACATATGACCTAAACCCAAAGCCAAACTCGGTCCTACCGATTCTTTCTATCCGGCGCCACCGAGTTTCACTTGTCATAAGCCACTGCCAAACCCTAACAATTCGGTTCTACCGATAGGGATCTCGGTCTCACCGAGATGGGATTGCAAACTCTCTGTTTCCCTTTCGTAACTTTTCGGTCCCACCGAAGAGCGAATCGGTCCCACCGAGATTGCAATGTAAACTCAGTGTTTCCCCTTTGTAACTTTTCGGTCTCACCGAGTTCCACTCGGTCCCACCGAAAGAGCAAATCGGTCCCACCGAGTTTGCCTGACCAACTCTCTGGTTAGCTAATTACCAAACTCGGTCTCATCGAGTTTGTGTAATCGGTCTCACCGAGATTACGTTATGCCCAAACCCTAACCGAATCGGTCCTACCGAGTTGCATGTCAGTCCCACCGAAATTCCTAACGGTCACTAGGTTTACTACTTCGGTCAGACCGAGTTTATTTATTCGGTCCCACCGAGATTGGAAAACTGTGTAACGGTTGGATTTTGTGTGGAGGCTATATATACCCCTCCACCTCCTCTTCACTTCGTGGAGAGAGCCATCAGAACACATCTACACTTCCAACTCATATGTTCTGAGAGAGAACCACCTACTCATGTGTTGAGACCAAGATATTCCATTCCTACCATATGAATCTTGATCTCTAGCCTTCCCAAGTTGCTTTCCACTCAAATCTTCTTTCCACCAAATCCAAATCCTATGAGAGAGAGTTGAGTGTTGGGGAGACTATCATTTGAAGCACAAGAGCAAGGAGTTCATTACCTACACACCATTTGTTACTTCTTGGAGAGTGGTGTCTCCTAGATTGGCTAGGTGTCACTTGGGAGCCTCCGACAAGATTGTGGAGTTGAACCAAGGAGTTTGTAAGGGCAAGGAGATCGCCTACTTCGTGAAGATCTACCGCTAGTGAGGCAAGTCCTGTGTGGGCGATGGCCATGGTGGGATAGACAAGGTTGTTTCTTCGTGGACCCTTTGTGGGTGGTTGCTTCTTCGTGGACCCTTCGTGGGTGGAGCCCTGTGTGGACTTGCGCAACCGTTGCCCTTGGGTGGAGCCCTGTGTGGACTCGCGCAACCGTTACCCTTCGTGGGTTGAAGTCTCCATCAACGTGGATGTAGGATAGCACCACCTATCCGAACCACGGGAAAAACATCCGTGTCTCCAATAGCGTTTGAATTCTCCAAACCCTTCCCTTTACATTCTTGCAAGTTGCATGCTTTACTTTCCGCTGCCTATATACTCTTTGCATGCTTGCTTGAATTATGTGATGATTGCTTGACTTGTCCCAAAATAGCTAAAATCTGCCAAGAACTAAAATTGGGAAAAGGTTAAGTTTTTATTTGGTCAAGTAGTCTAATCACCCCCCCT
>NC_053025.1:545807380-545823454 GCF_003073215.2 Triticum urartu | reverse complement strand
ATTCTCAGGTGTTTCAGCAATAGGTTCACTAGAAGCATGCAAAGTCCTATCATTTTTCTTTTTCTTCCTTTTAGAAGGACTAGGTGCATCTATATTATTTCTCTGAGAATCTTTCTCAATTCTCTTAGGATGGCCTTTAGGATACAGAGGTTCCTGAGTCATTCTACCAGTTCTAGTAGCCACTCTAACAGCATATAATCATATTCTTACTATTCAATTCATTGAGCAAATCATTTTGAGCTTTAAGTACTTGTTCTACTTGAGTGGTAACCATAGAAGCATGTTTACTAATAAGTTTAAGTTCACCTTTGACATTAGCCATATAATCACCCAAGTGTTCAAGCATATTTGAATTGTATTTCAATTGTCTACCAAAATAAGCATTAAAGTATTCTTGCTTAGCCATAAATTTATCAAACTCATCTAAGCATGGGCTAGCAAACTTAGTAAATGGGATTTCAGCTTTATCATATCTATAGAGAGAATTTACCTTTACTACCTGTGTCGGGTTATCAAGACCATGAGTTTCTTCAATAGGTAATGGATTAAGATCATATGTTTCTTCAACATGCGGTAAATTAAGACCGTGTATTTCTTCAATAGGAGGTAAATTCTTAACATCTTCAGCTTTAATACCTTTTTTCTTTCATAGATTTCTTTGCCTCTTGCATATCTTCAGGACTGAGAAATAGAACACCTCTCTTCTTCGGAGTTGGTTTAGGAATAGGCTCAGAGCTGGCTCCGGAAGGTCCAATTATTTTCATTTGTCAACATATTATTCAATAGAATTTCAGCTTCATCCGGTGTTCTTTCCCTGAAAACAGAACCAACACAACTATCCAGGTAATCTCTGGAAGCATCGGTTAGTCCATTATAAAAGATATCAAGTATTTCATTTTTCTTAAGAGGATGATCAGGCAAAGCATTAAGTAATTGGAGAAGCCTCCCCCAAGCTTGTGGGAGACTCTCTTCTTCAATTTGCACAAAATTATATATATCCCTTAAAGCAGCTTGTTTCTTATGAGCAGGGAAATATTTAGCAGAGAAGTAATAAATCATATCCTGGGGACTACGCACACAACCAGGATCAAGAGAATTAAACCATATCTTAGCATCACCCTTTAATGAGAACGGAAATATTTTAAGGATATAAAAGTAGCAAGTTCTCTCATCATTAGTGAACAGGGTAGCTATATCATTTAATTTAGTAAGATGTGCCACAACAGTTTCAGATTCATAGCCATGAAAAGGATCAGATTCAACCAAAGTAATTATATCAGGATCAACAGAGAATTCATAATCCTTATCAGTAACAAAGATAGGTGAAGTAGCAAAAGCAGGGTCAGGTTTCATTCTAGCATTTAGAGATTGCTTATTCCATTTAGCTAATAACCTCTTAAGTTCGTATCTATCTTTGCAAGCTAAAATAGCTAAAGAGCTTCTTTATCAAAAACATAACCCTTAGGAATAACGGGCAAGTCTTCATCATCACTTTCATCAATATTATCAGATTCAATATTTTCATTCTCTCTAACCCTAGCAAGTTGTTCATCAAGAAATTCACCAAGTGGCACAGTAGTATCAAGCATAGAAGTAGTTTCATCATAAGTATCATGCATAGCAGAAGTGGCATCATCAATAACATGCGACATATCAGAACGAATAGCAGAAGCAGGTTTAGGTGTCGCAAGCTTACTCAAAACAGAAGGTGAATCAAGTGCAGAGCTAGATGGCAGTTCCTTACCTCCCCTCGTAGTTGAGGGATAAATCTTGGTTTTTGGATCTCTCAAGTTCTTCATAATGATAAGCAGATATAAATCCCAAGTGACTCAAAGAATAGAGCTATGCTCCCCGGCAACGGCGCCAGAAAATAGTCTTGATAACCCACAAGTATAGGGGATCGCAACAGTTTTCGAGGGTAGAGTATTCAACCCAAATTTATTGATTCGACACAAGGGGAGCCAAAGAATATTCTCAAGTATTAGCAGCTGAGTTGTCAATTCAACCACACCTGGAAACTTAATATCTGCAGCAAAGTATTTAGTAGCAAAGTAATATGATAGTAGTGGTAACGGTAGCAAAAGGTAATGATAGCAAAAGTAATGTTTTTGGTATTTTGTAGTGATGATAGCAATAGCAACGGAAAAGTAAATAAGCGAAGAACAATATATGGAAAGCTCGTAGGCAATGGATCAGTGATGGAGAATTATGCCGGATGCGGTTCATCATGTAACAGTCATAACCTAGGGTGACACAGAACTAGCTCCAATTCATCAATGTAATGTAGGCATGTATTCCGAATATAGTCATACGTGCTTATGGAAAAGAACTTGCATGACATCTTTTGTCCTACCCTCCCGTGGCAGCGGGGTCCTAATGGAAACTAAGGGATATTAAGGCCTCCTTTTAATAGAGTACTAGACAAAGCATTAGCACATAGTGAATACATGAACTCCTCAAACTACGGTCATCACCGGTAAGTATCCCGATTATTGTCACTTCAGGGTTAACGGATCATAACACATAATAGGTGACTATAGACTTGCAAGATAGGATCAAGAACTCTCATATATTGATGAAAACATAATAGGTTCAGATCTGAAATCATGGCACTTGGGCCCTAGTGACAAGCATTAAGCATAGCAAAGTCATAGCAACATCAATCTCAGAACATAGTGGATACTAGGGATCAAACCCTAACAAAACTAACTCGATTACATGATAAATCTCATCCAACCCATCACCGTCCAGCAAGCCTACGATGGAATTACTCACGCACGGCGGTGAGCATCATGAAATTGGTGATGGAGGATGGTTGATGATGACGATGGCGACGGATTCCCCTCTCCGGAGCCCCGAACGGACTCCAGATCAGCCCTCCCGAGAGTTTAGGGCTTGGCGGCGGCTCCTATTCGTAAAACGCATGAATTCTTCTCTCTGATTTTTCTCCCCCAAATATATAGAGTTGGAGTTGAGGTCGGAGGAGCTCAGGGGCCCAGTGGAGGCCCGCCCCCCACCCTCGTGGACAGGTGGTGGCCCCCTGGTCTTCATCTTTTGCAAGGATTTTTTATTATTTCCGAATAGATGTTTCGTGAAGTTTCAGGTCATTCTGAGAACTTTTGTTTCTGCACATAAATAACACCATGGCAATTCTGCTGAAAACAACGTCAGTCCGGTTAGTTCCATTCAAATCATGCAAGTTAGAGTCCAAAACAAGGGGCAAAAGTGTTTGGAAAAGTAGATACGATGGAGACGTATCACTCCCCTAGTCCAATTCGGAGTAGGCCCATGGGGGGGCGCGCCCAGCCCTAGTGGCTTCTCCTCTTTTTCCTTTAAAGCCCACTAAGGCCCATATGTACTCCCGTATTCCCGTAACTCCCCTGGTACTCCGAAAAATACCTGGATCACTCGGAACCTTTTCGATGTCCGAATATAGCCTTCCAATATATCGATCTTTACAGCTCGATTATTTCGAGACTCCTCGTCATGTCTGTGATCTTATCCGGGGCTCTAAACAACCTTCAGTACATCAAATCACATAAACTCATAATACTGATAGTCACCGAACGTTAAGCGTGCGGACCCTACGGGTTCGAGAACTATGTAGACATGACTGAGACTCATATCCGGTCAATAACCAACTACGGAACCTGGATGCTCCTATTGGCTCCTACATATTCTACGAAGATCTTTATCGGTCAAACCGCATAACAACATATGTTGTTCCCTTTGTCATCGGTATGTTACTTCACTAGTAGAAAATGGGGCAAAGGTCCAGGCCGGGTCAGCCCATTAGTCCCGGTTCAGTCCAGAACCGGGACCAATTGGGGCATTGGACCCAGTTCATGAGCCCAGGGGGCCGGCCGGGCCACGTGGGCCATTGGTCCCGGTTCGTGTGGACCTTTTGGTCCCGGTTGGTGGGACGAACCAGGACCAATGGGCCTCGCTCCTGGCCCACCACCATTGGTCCCGGTTGGTGGCTTGAATCGGGACCAAAGTCTCCCCTTTAGTCCCAGTTCATGCCACCAACCGGCACAATGAGGTGCCTATATATACTCCCTCGCGTAAGAGCAGAGCACCACTGCTCTGTTTTTTGGCCGAGGGGAAGAGGGTCTTGGTGGTGCTCTAGCTCACCTCCTATGCACACAAGGTGTTCGATGGAATGCCCAGCCACACTACTTAAGCTTTCTCCTCTCCAAGCTCGTACCTCCAAGCTCCATTTCCTCAAATATTTTGTCTAGGTTTAGCAGGTCCGGCACGCCCCTCCCCGTCCTTCACCGCCGTCAATCACCCGCGCCGACGAGCTCATTCACCGACACCACCGTGGTGAAGCCTCTTGTTGTTATCTTCTTTCTGAAAGGAAACATATTCTACTTGTATGTTTACAAAGATACTTGTATTATTTTCTTACTTTTATTATTGTCATCTTATATAGTGCGATGGTTTTGGTATCCGCCCCCGTCGGCCCTCCTCCTGTCTATGATTCGGATGTGGTATATATTATCTTTATAACTATTGGTTCATTTATTGTTTATGAAAACTATGCCGACCAACGTGACATAGATTTTATTTATCTAGGAGGTATGTGAACCGGAAATTCGAACCGACCCTATTGTCAAGAGGTTAAATTTAGTTGAACAAGAAAACAATTTCTTGAAGGAAAAAATAAAAAAAATTGAGGAGGAGAAGATGAAATTGGAGTTGCATGTTGCGGATGTCGTCGATGATCACAAGATCAAGATGGATGCAATGCGCTTGAAGATTAGAAAGATTAGAAAATATGCCATTCATACCGAGGCTTGGTATCATTATGCCGTTGGATCAATTTTTACCTTGGTTGCGATTATGATCGCATTTGTTTTCGCATTGAAATGTTTTACATAGTTTCAATGTATGGTTTAATTAATTAGATGCTCTGGAGAGCTATATGTTGTTAGATGAGAACTATGTATGGACTTTGGTTTTAATGTGATGATGAACTTCTATTAATTTGGACACTTAATTATATATAATGCACGCAGATGAACCGGCAATGGATGTACGGTGACAGACACACCTCCGAGTACATTAAGGGCGTGCATGAGTTTCTCGATGCGGCTGAGGCAAACAAGCAGAATGGTTTTATGTGTTGTCCATGCAATAAATGTGGGAATACGATGTCTTACTCTAACCGGAAAATCCTTCACACCCACCTGCTTTACATTGGTTTCATGCCACACTATAATGTTTGGACGAGGCACGGAGAAATAGGGGTTATGATGGAAGACGGCGAAGAAGAAGAGTACGATGACAACTATGTGCCCCCTGAATACGGTGATGCTGCAACGGGGGGAGCTGGTGAAGATAAGAGGAACCAGACGATGTGCCCAATGATGCTGCAACGGGTGAAGCTACTAAAGATCAAGAGGAACCAGACGATGTGCCCAATGATGATGATCTCCGACGGGTCATTGTCGATGCAAGGACGCAATGCAAAAGTCAAAAGTAGAAGCTGAAGTTCGATCGCATGTTAGAGGATCACAAAAAAGGGTTGTACCCCAATTGCGAAGATGGCAACACAAAGCTCGGTATCGTACTGGAATTGCTGCAGTGGAAGGCAGAGAATGCTGTGCCTGACAAAGGATTTGAGAAGCTACTGAAAATATTGAAGAAGAAGCTTCCAAAGGATAACGAATTGCCCGACAGTACATACGCAGCAAAGAAGGTCGTATGCCCTCTAGGATTGGAGGTGGAGAAGATACATGCATGCCCTAATGACTGCATCCTCTACCGCGGTGCATACAAGGATCTGAACGCATGCCCGGTATGCGGTGCATTGCGGTATAAGATCAGACGAGATGACCCTGGTGATGTTGACGAGGGCCCCCCCCCAGGAAGAGGGTTCCTGCGAAGGTGATGTGGTATGCTCCTATAATACCACGGTTGAAACGTCTATTCAGAAACGGAGAGCATGCCAAGTTGATGCGATGGCACAGTGAGGACCGTAAGAAAGACGGGAAGTTGAGAGCACCCGCTGACGGGTCACAGTGGAGAAAAATCGAGAGAAAGTACTGGGATGAGTTTGCAAAGGACCCAAGGAATGTATGGTTTGCTTTAAGCGTGGATGGCATTAATCCTTTCGGGGAGCAGAGCAGCAATCACAGCACCTGGCCCGTGACTCTATGTATGTATAACCTTCCTCCTTGGATGTGCATGAAGTGGAAGTTCATTATGATGCCAGTTCTCATCCAAGGCCCTAAGCAACCCGGCAACGACATTGATGTGTACCTAAGGGCATTAGTTGAAGAACTTTTACAGCTGTGGAATGGAAACAGTGTACGTACTACGTGGGATGAACAAAGACAGGAGGAATTTAACCTAAAGGCGTTGCTGTTCGTGACCATCAACGATTGACCCGCTCTCAGTAACCTTTTAGGACAGACAAACAAGGGATACCACACATGCACGCACTGTTTGGATGACACCGAAAGTATATACCTGGACAGATGCAGGAAGAATGTGTACGTGGGCCATCGTCGATTTCTCCCGACCAACCATCAATGTCGAAAGAAAGGCAAGCATTTCAAAGGCGAGGCAGATCACGGGAAGAAGCCCGCCATGCGTACCGGTGATCATGTACTTGCTATGGTCAATGATTTACACGTAATCTTTGAAAAGGGTCCCGGTGCACTAGCTGTTCCGAATGACGCTGAGGGACACGCACCCATGTGGAAGAAGAAATCTATATTCTTCGACCTACCCTACTGGAAAGAGCTAGAGGTCCGCTCTTCAATCGACGTGATGCACGTGACGAAGAACCTTTGCGTGAACCTGCTAGGCTTCTTGGGCGTGTATGGAAAGACAAAAAGATACACCTGAGGCACGGGTGCAGGACCTGCCAACGTTGCACGAAAAAGACGGCATGCCTCCGAAGCAGTATAAAGGTCCTGCCAGCTACGCTCTTACGAAAGAAGAGAAAGAAATCTTCTTTGAATGCCTGCTCAGTATGAAGGTCACGACTGGCTTCTCGTCGAATATAAAGGGAATAATAAATATGCCAGAGAAAAAGTTTCAGAACCTAAAGTCTCATGACTGCCACGTGATTATGACACAACTGCTTCCGGTTGGGGCTTTCTTCAGTGCGGCGCTGCCGCCATATTTGTCTGCGGTGTTGCGTACTTTGCTCCATCTGATTCTGAGTGCATCTTCCGCAGTTTTGAGCTTCCGCTTCTGCTTTTTCAGGCTACTGCGCAGTCGACGAAGCGCCTTTCGTGGAGGTTCTTCTGCTCCATGAGCCTATCCGGCGTAAGGTCGTCCGGACTGTTGTTTTCGCCGGGGACGGGGTGTTCGGTTTGTTTATCCAAGTTTCCCTGTTCGGACGGCTTGCTCGAAGGCATGTTCGTCGTCCGCCGGCTCGTCCTGCTCTATGGCTGGGTCTGTATGGCTGCTGTCTCTTGTCGAGGCGGGGCTTGGAGCGGCGCTTACGTCGCCGCTTTGATTGCTTTTCGAGTGCTGATCCCTCGTTGCATCCCTGTGTTCCTCGTCGTCGCTTCCTTTGGGTGTGTCCACCATGTATACATCATGAGATGAGGTGGCTGTCCAGTGCCTTATAGGCGTTGGTTCATGTTCATCTCCTACATCGTCGCCATACCGGTCGCTGTCTTTCGGCGTCGCCACGTCGAGTAACTCGTTTTCCACTTATCGCCAGTGGCTCCGCACAGTGCGGTGGTGGGCTGGGCTTTGATTTCCTTCCTCCAACTCCGCATCCCTTGATTGACCATCGTCCGGCGCCGGGCTCTCCTGCTCCAGCCGCGACTTTCGTGACTTCATCCATCTCGCCGAGGGCGAGTGCTGACGCTGTCGCGTCGGTGACACTCCTGATCGGCGGCCCCGAATCGGGTTCGATTGGTAGGGGCGTGGAGGGCTTCGGAGTGGAGAGGAGTCCGGCTCCTTGGAGTCACGGTTCGAGAGAATAGGGCTGGTGTTCGGCTCGATTCGCCGTAGAGATTGCAGCCCCCGAGGCGGTGTCCAACCACCCATCCTCGATTGGCGTGTTGGCTCCGAATTAAGGGTCGGAAGCTGATGCGGGTGTGGCCTCCAGGGCACTGTTCGGTGGCAGAGCTAGATCATGCCCATCGTGACAGTGCGGCGCGCTCGGCTGTGGCTCGAACGTCGAAGATCAAGTCTCCGCGGAGTCCGTGTAGTTCAAACTTCCAAATCTGACCTGATGGCCAGGGGCGTAGCTTTCGATCTGCTCCAGATGGCCAAGCGAATTGGCCCGCAGTGCAAAGCCGCCGAATACGAAGATCTGTCCGGGGAGAAAAGTCTCACCCTGGATCGCATCATCGTTGATGATCGGAGGAGCCATCGGGCCTAAAAGTGACGACACAGAGGAACTCTCAATGAAAGCACCAATGTCGGTGTCAAAACCGGCGGATCTCGGGTAGGGGGTCCCGAACTGTGCGTCTAGGCGGATGGTAACAGACAGCAGGGACACGAATGTTTTACCAAGGTTCGGGCCCTCTTGATGGAGGTAAAACCCTACGTCCTGCTTGATTAATATTGATGATATGGGTAGTACAAGAGTAGATCTACCACGAGATCAGAGAGGCTAAACCCTAGAAGCTAGCCTATGGTATGATTGTTGTTTGTCCTACGGACTAAAACCCTCCGGTTTATATAGACACCGGAGAGGGCTAGGGTTACACAGAGTCGGTTACAATGGTAGGAGATCTACATATCCGTATCGCCAAGCTTGCCTTCCACGCCAAGGAAAGTCCCTTCCGACACGGGACGAAGTCTTCAATCTTGTATCTTCATAGTCCAGGAGTCCGGCCGAAGGTATAGTCCGGCTATCCGGACACCCCCTAATCCAGGACTCCCTCATAGGCCCGGACTGACATTACGCGTACGCTTACGCGAGACTGGTTCTACCGACGTGCTTTGCACACAGGTGGCTGGCGGGTGTCAGTTTCTCCAACTTTAGTTGAACCGAGTGTGGCTACGCCCGGTCCTTGAGAAGGTTAAAACACACTAACTTGACGAACTATCGTTGTGGTTTTGATGCGTAGGTAAGAACGGTTCTTGCTCAGCTCGTAGTAGCCACGTAAAATTTGCAACAACAAAGTAGAGGACGTCTAACTTGTTTTTGCAGGGCATGTTGTGATGTGATATGGTCAAGACATGATGCTATATTTATTGTATGAGATGATCATGTTTTGTAACGGAGTTATCGGTAACTGGTAGGAGCCATATGGTTGTCGCTTTATTGTATGCAATGCAATCGCCATGTAATTACTTTAATTTATCACTAAGCGGTAGCGATAGTCATAGAAGCAAAGTTGGCGAGACGACAACGATGCTACGATGGAGATCAAGGTGTCGCATCAGTGACGATGGTGATCATGACGGTGCTTCGGAGCTGGAGATCACAAGCACAAGATGATGATGGCCATTTCATATCACTTATAGTGATTGCATGTGATGATTATCCTTTATGCATCTTATTCTGCTTTGTTTGGCGGTAGCATTATAAGATGATCTCCACTAAATTTCAAGATAAAAGTGTTCTCCCTGAGTATGCACCGTTTGCCAAAGTTCGTCGTGCCGAGACACCACGTGATGATCGGGTGTGATAAGCTCTACGTCCATCTACAACGGGTGCAAGCCAGTTTTGCACACGCAGAATACTCAGGTTAAACTTGACGAGCCTAGCATATGCAGATATAGGCCTCGGAACACTGAGACCGAAAGGTCGAGCGTGAATCATATAGTAGATATGATCAACATAGTGATGTTCACCATTGAAAACTACTCCATTTCACGTGATGATCGGTTATGGTTTAGTTGATATGGATCACGTGATCACTTAGATGATTAGAGGGATGTCTATCTAAGTGGGAGTTCTTAAGTAATATGATTAATTGAACTTAAATTTATCATGAACTTAGTACCTGATAGTATTTTGCTTATCTATGTTGTTGTAGATAGATGGCCCGTGCTTTGTTCCGTTGAATTTTAATGCGTTCCTTGAGAAAGCAAAGTTGAAAGATGATGGTAGCAATTACACGGACTGGGTCCGTAACTTGAGGATTATCCTCATTGCTGCACAGAAGAATTACGTCCTGGAAGCACCGCTGGGTGCCAGGCCTACCAGATGCTGCTGACAACGTTATGAACGTTCTGGCAGAGCAAAGCTGATGACTACTCGATAGTTCAGTGTGCCATGCTTTACGGCTTAGAACCAGGACTTCAACGACGTTTTGAACGTCATGGAGCATATGAGATGTTCCAGGAGTTGAAGTTAATATTTCAAGCAAATGCCCGGATTGAGAGATATGAAGTCTCCAATAAGTTCTATAGTTGCAAGATGGAGGAGAATAGTTCTGTCAGTGAGCATATACTCAAAATGTCTGGGTATCATAATCACTTGACTCAACTGGGAGTTAATCTTCCTGTTGATAGTGTCATTGACAGAGTTCTTCAATCACTGCCACCAAGCTACAAAAGCTTCGTGATGAACTATAATATGCAAGGGATGAATAAGACAATTCCCGAGCTCTTCGCGATGCTAAAGGCTGCGGAGGTAGAAATCAAGAAGGAGCATCAAGTGTTGATGGTCAATAAGACCACCAGTTTCAAGAAAAAGGGCAAAGGGAAGAAGAAGGGGAACTTCAAGAAGAATGGCAAACAAGTTGCTGCTCAGGAGAAGAAACCCAAGTCTGGACCAAAGCCTGAGACTCAGTGCTTCTACTACAAATAGACTGGTCACTGGAAGCGGAACTGCCCCAAGTATTTGGCGGATGATGTCTACTACACAACCTTCTTCTTGTAGACGTTGTTGGGCCTCCAAGTGCAGAGGTTTGTAGGACAGTAGCAAATTTCCCTCAAGTGGATGACCTAAGGTTTATCAATCCGTGGGGAGGCATAGGATGAAGATGGTCTCTCTCAAGCAACCCTGCAACCAAATAACAAAGAGTCTCTTGTGTCCCCAACACACCCAATACAATGGTAAATTGTATAGGTGCACTAGTTCGGCGAAGAGATGGTGATACAAGTGGTATTGGATAGTAGATAAAGGTATTTGTAATCTGAAATTATAAAAACAGCAAGGTAAGTAATGATAAAAGTGAGCGTAAACGGTATTGCAATGATAGGAAACAAGGCCTAGGGTTCATACTTTCACTAGTGCAAGTTCCTCTCAACAATAATAACATAATTGGATCACATAACTATCCCTCAACATGCAACAAAGAGTCACTCCAAAGTCACTAATAGCGGAGAACGAACGAAGAGATTATGGTAGGGTACGAAACCACCTCAAAGATTATTCTTTCCAATCAATCCGTTGGGCTATTCCTATAAGTGTCACAAACAGCCCTAGAGTTCGTACTAGAATAACACCTTAAGACACAAATCAACCAAAACCCTAATGTCACCTAGATACTCCAATGTCACCTCAAGTATCCGTGGGTATGATTATACGATATGCATCACACAATCTCAGATTCATCTATTCAACCAACACATAGAACCTCAAAGAGTGCCCCAAAGTTTCTACCGGAGAATACGACGAAAACGTGTGCCAACCCCTATGCATAGGTTCATGGGCGGAACCCGCAAGTTGATCACCAAAACATACATCAAGTGAATCACGTGGTATCCCATTGTCACCACAGATACGCACGGCAAGACATACATCAAGTGTTCTCAAATCTTTAAAGACTCAATCCGATAAGATAACTTCAAAGGGGAAACTCAATCATTACAAGAGAGTAGAGGGGGATAAAACATCATAGGATCCAACTATAAATAGCAAAGCTCGCGATACATCAAGATCGTATCACCTCAAGAACACGAGAGAGAGAGAGAGATCAAACACATAGCTACTGGTACATACCCTCAGCCCCGAGGGAGAACTACTCCCTCCTCGTCATGGAGAGCACCGGGATGATAAAGATGGCCACCGGAGAGGGATTGCCCCCTTCGGTAGGGTGTCGGAATGGGTCTAGATTGTTTTTCGGTTGCTACGGAGGCTTCTGGCGGCGGAACTCCCGATCTATTGTGCCCCTGGAAGTTTTACGATACGTAGGTATATATGGGTGAAAGGACTACGTCGGTGGACCGAAGGGGGGGCACGAGGCAGGGGGGCGCGCCCCAGGGGGGTGGGCGCGCCCCCTACCCTCGTGAGCACCTCCTTCATCTTCTGACGTAGGGTCCAAGTCTATCGGTAGGTTTCCTTCCAAAAATAACTTCTCTAGTTGATTTCGTTCCGTTTACCGACTCCGTTTGATATTCTTTTCTTCGAAACACTGAAATAGGCATAAAACAGCAAATCTGGGCTGGGCCTCCGGTTAATAGGTTAGTCCCAAAAATAATATAAAAGTGGATAATAAAGCCCAATAATTGCCCAAAACAGTAGATAATATAGCATGTAGCAATCAAAAATTATAGATACGTTGGAGACGTATCAAGCATCCCCAAGCTTAATTCCTGCTCGTCCTCGAGTAGGTAAATGATAAAAACAGAATTTTTGATGCTGGAGTGCTACTTGGCATAATTTCAATGTAATTCTTCTTAATTGTGGTGAATATTCAGATCCGAAAGATTCAAGACAAAAGTTCATATTGACATAAAAATAATAATACTTCAAGCATACTAACTAAGCAATTATGCCTTCTCAAAATAACATGGCAGAAGAAAGTTCATCCCTAAATCATATAGTTTAGTCATGTTTCATTTTCGTCACACAAGAATGCTCTCATCATGCACAACCCCGATGACAAGCCAAGCAATTGTTTCATACTTTAGTAATCTCAAACCTATAAACTTTCACGCAATACATGAGCACGAGCCATGGATATAGCACTATGGGTGGAATAGAATAATGAGGGGTTATGTGGAGAAGACAAAAAAGGAGAAAGTCTCACATCAACGAGGCTAATCAATGGGCTATGGAGATGCCCACCGATTGATGTTAATGCAAGGAGTAGGGATTGCCATGCAACGGATGCACTAGAGCTATAAATGTATGAAAGCTCAACAAAAGAAACTAGTGGGTGTGCATCCAACTTGCTTGCTCACGAAGACCTAGGGCACTTGAGGAGGCCCATTGTTGGAATATACAAGCCAAGTTCTATAATGAAAATTCCCACTAGTATATGAAAGTGATAACATGAGAGACTCTCTACTATGAAGATCATGGTGCTACTTTGAAGCACAAGTGTGGTAAAAGGATAGTAACATTGCCCTTTTTATTTATTTTCTTTTTTTGGGCCTTCTTTTTCTTTGGCCTTTCTCTTTTTGGGGGACAATGCTCTATTGAATGATGATCATCACACTTCTATTTATTTACAACTCAATGATTACAACTCGATACTAGAACAAAGTATGACTCTATATGGATGCCTCCGGCGGTGTACCGGGATATGCAATGAATCAAGAGTGACAAGTATGAAAGAATTATGAATGGTGGCTTTGCCACAAATACTATGTCAACTACATGATCATGCTAAGCAATATGACAATGATGAAGTGTGTCATGATAAACGGAATGGTGGAAAGTTGCATGGCAATATATCTCGGAATGGCTATGGAAATGCCATAATAGGTAGGTATGGTGGCTGTTTTGAGGAAGATATAAGGAGGTTTATGTGTGAAAGAGCGTATCATATCACGGGGTTTGGATGCACCGGCGAAGTTTGCACCAACTCTCAATGTGAGAAAGGGCAATGCACGGTACCGAAGAGGCTAGCAAGGATGGAAGTGAGAGTGCGTATAATCCATGGACTCAACATTAGTCATAAAGAACTCATATACTTATTGCAACAATCTACAAGTTATCAAAGCAAAGTATTACGCGCATGCTCCTAGGGGGATAGATTGGTAGGAAAAGACCATCGCTTGTCCCCGACCGCCACTCATAAGAAAGACAATCAATAAATAAATCATGCTCCGACTTCATCGCATAACGGTTCACCATACGTGCATGCTACGGGAATCACAAACTTCAACACAAGTATTTCTCAAATTCACAACTACTCAACTAGCATGACTCTAATATCACCATCTCCATATCTCAAAACAATCATCAAGCATCAAACTTCTCATAGTATTCAACACACTCATAAGAGAATTTTATTATTCTTGAATACCTAGCATATTAGGATTTTAAGAAAATTACCATGCTATTAAGACTGTCAAAATAATATAAGTGAAGAATGAGATTTCATCTATTTCTTCAAAATTAAGCTACCACCATGCTCTAAAAGATATAAGTGAAGCACTAGAGCAAATGACAAACTACTCCGAAAGATATAAGTGAAGATCAATGAGTAGTCGAATAATTATGCAACTATGTGAAGACTCTCTAACATTTAATAATTTCAGATCTTGGTATTCTATTCAAACAGCAAGCAAAGCAAAATAAAATGACATTCTAAGAATGGCAAACATCATGTGAAGAAGCAAAAACTTAGGATCACCGGAAACTAACCGATAATTGTTGAAGAAGAAAGGTGGGATGCCAAACGGGGCATCCCCAAGCTTAGATGCTTGATACTTCTTGAAATGTTATCTTGGGGTGCCTTGGGCATCCCCAAGCTTGAGCTTTTGTGTCTCCTTAATTCCTCTCATATCAACGGTCTCCCTAAATCTCAAAAGCTTCATCCACACAAACTCAACAAGGACTCGTGAGATAAGTTAGTATAAACCATTGCCAAAAACCTTATCATACTCTACTGTAGAAATCACTAAAATTATTATTCAACATTGCATACTAAATGCCTCTGCATATTAATAGTCCTATCGTCAAATAGAATCATTAAGAAGCAAACATATGCAAACAATGCAAACATAACAGCAATCTGCCTAAACAGGATAGTCTGTAAAGAATGCTGCAACATCCATACTTCCCTAGCTCCAAAAATTATGAAATAAAATTCCACTGTAGTAAATTTATCATAGCTTAATATGCAAAAGGTTTCAACATTTTATCACATTCTGACTTTTCTAGGGAATTTTTGCAACAGCGGTAACTTTCTGTTTTCAAACAGCAACATGTATACTTGTAACATAGGCATAGTAAAGATTATTAATGCCACTTTTATTGAAATAAAAGATGCAAATTTTTTTTCTAAATAACAGCAAGCAAATCTAACAAAATAAATTGACGCTCCAAGCAAAACACATATCATGTGGGAATAAAAATATAGCTCCAAGTAAAGTTACCGATGAACGAAGACGAAAGAGGGGATGCCTTCCGGGGCATCCCCAAGCTTAGGCTCTTGGTTGTCCTTGAATATTACATTGGGGTGCCTTGGTCATCCCCAAGCTTAGGAACTTTCACTCCTTATTCCATAGTCCATCGAATCTTTACCCAAAACTTGAAAACTTCACAACACAAAACTTAACAGAAAACTCGTAAGCTCCGTTAGTATAAGAAAAGGTAAATCACCACTTCAATGTACTGTAATGAACTCATTCTTTATTTATATTGGTGTTAAACCTACTGTATTCCAACTTCTCTATGGTTTATAAACTATTTTACTAGCCATAGATTCATCAAAATAAGCAAACAACACACAAAAAACAGAATCTGTCAAAAACAGAACAGTCTGTAGTAATCTGGATCAAACGTATACTTATCTGGAACTCATAAAATTCTCAAATAAATGCTGGACCTGAGGAATTTATCTTATTAATCATCTGCAAAAATAATTAACTAAATAGCACTCTCCAAAAAAATGGCAGCAATTCTCGTGAGCGCTAAAGTTTCTATTTTTTACAGCATGATCAACAAGACTTTCCCCAAGTCTTCCCAAAGGTTCTACTTGGCACAAACACTAATTAAAAGCATAAAACCACATCTAAACAGAGGCTAGATGAATTATTTATTACTAAACAGGAACAAAAAGCAAGGAACAAAAATAAAAGTTGGGTTGCCTCCCAACAAGCGTTATCGTTTAATGCCCCTAGCTAGGCATGATGATTTCAATGATGCTCACATATGAAGGATAAGAATTGAAACATAAAGAGAGCATCATGAAGAATATGACTAGCATTTAAGTCTAACCCACTTCCTATGCATAGGGAGTT
>NC_053025.1:545792186-545806380 GCF_003073215.2 Triticum urartu | reverse complement strand
AAATGTAGAGTACAGGCAATGCTTATGAAGAAGATTCTGTGCTGAAATTCTTGAGTTATCCTTCCCTTGACATGGAGAAGGGCATTATAAAGCGGTGTTAACTGTTAATGTAAGTCAGTCCTTCTAAAGCCTTTATCCTCAACTGCTGTTTAATTTGCTCATACTCCCTATCGTTTACTGCTGTTTAGTTTGTTTGTTTCTACCAAAATGCATGTTCGTAAGAACCGTAAGTTCTAAGTTTTACTTGTAAAACCAAATTCCTTATTCATACCATGCACATTACTTAATACTCCCTATATGTATGCTTGTTTTTGTGGATCTATAATCCAGTGTGTGGTGAAGCAGCCCACGTTTGCACCTTGTCATCTCCTGTTTTATCTTACTGATGTGGCTGATGATATGAACAACATGCCATGCACATTATCCAAAATAGATACAATGATTTTCTTTGCCCTTCATCTATGCTTGTTATGTTGACATGGTAATCCAGTAGTGTGGTGAAGCTCCCCGCATTATGAACAATGCCAAATTATGCTATTGATATTTTGAACTTACTCTTTATTTTCTAATTTGAAATTGGATAGAATTGACAGAACAGTTATCATCTTTGTTTATACACGTGCAAAACCTGTCATCTCTCTGCTTTGTTTCAGGGTGATATGCCTGATGGCATGCACAAGTCTGCTGAAGGCTGTGAGACAAACCCAACATATATTGCAGCAAAGAAGGCAAAACATCTTGAAGATAGCGAGACAACCCCAAAGTCTTGTCTTGATGCAGTGTTCAAGTTACTTGAGACTAGCAGTCAGACAAGCTCACAGAATTCGTTATCTGAATCAGTTCGACTTCTTCAGTCCCAAGTTCTAGCAGAAAGGCATTCTGCAACTCAACTTCGACTTGAAGTCCTATCTCTAAGAAATATTGCGGAGAACACCAATGAGAACCTCATCGCTAAACAGCTAGACCTGGCAGCTATGACCGACATGCTAGGCCGGTTTCACAGCCTTGCTCAGCAGCTCGCGCAGCAGTTCCCGCGCAAGGCTAACCTTTCTTGAACTGTCTTAGAGTAGTCTCGGTTCAGTATTATTTTGTTACACTGCAATGGTGCCCAGTTTTTGTAATCTGCTTCTTCGTTGCATGTTATGATCACTAGTGGCGAACTTCGATGCCCAGTGGATGTAATATACCATAAATCCCTTTATTGTATAGTGTAGGTTTATTCTTAGTTACTATGCCGTAATTTCTTTATTGTATAGAGTAGGTTTGTTCTTAATTCCTACTAGTTACTGCCATCATTCGCTATCTGAAAAAAATCAGATGTAGTCGACCGGACCGAAACATTCGACTCTAACGGGCCATGTTTTAGCGGGCCACAATTGGGCCGGCCTGCGTCTTTCTTGGGCCCGAATGATTGGCCCAAGAAATGTAGATCAGATGAAATGTACACCAGACCGTTTTGGCCCAGTTAGCTCACAGGCCGTTACCAGGCTGAAACATATCTCGGGCCTTAGTTGGCCCACTGATATCATGGGCCTTTAAGAGGCCGAAAGCTTAGCACAGGCATCAACGGGCCGAATTACGCGACAGGCCTTTAACAGGCCCAAAGTCACGTTGGGCTTAACTGTTGCCACCTTTAGCACGGGCCGTTAGTGGGCCTCGATGTCCCGTCGGACCATATATGGCCCATGGGCAGCACGGGCCATTCCCAGGCCGAAAGTCACACCGGGCTGAAATGGGCCCATGTCTACATCAGGCCTCTAACAGGCCGAAAGTCACTGGGCTGTAGTTGGGCCCAAATATTCGGCGAACAATTAACGGGCCAGATCTGGCTTCGGGCCGCAAATGGGCCCAAATATTGGGCGAACAATTAACGGGCCAGATCTGGCTTCGGGCCGTAAATGGGCCCAAATATTGGGCGAACAATTAACGGGCCAGATCTGGCTTCGGGCCGTAAATGGGCCTTTATTAAGCAGGCCGTTATTGGGCTGGCCCACTAGTACCTGATTAAGTTCTACGGGCCTTTGACTGGGCCGGCCTTTTTAACCTATATGGGCCTCTGTTGGGCCCAGCCACGTGTCGACGTATCATAGGCATGTCTCCTCCAATGGACGGGCGACATCTGGCCCACTGACGAGCTGACAGGTGTTCCCTTCGGCCAATCAGAATTTTACACGTGGAAATTTCCCATTGGTCAGGGCTGTTAACGGGTTATCGGATCCAAAATCCCCGATAGCTTAACGGCGTTCCGTTACGGTGGATGCCACATGTCGGTCACCCTTGACGAAAGCACTTCTGTGACGCGCGATTTATCGTCATGGAAGTGGACACTTCCGTGATGATAATTTTGGTAATGTCATGGAACACTTCTACGACAGCACAGGTATGACTATCTTGATTCTGTCATAAAATCGTCATGGATGTACATGCATGACAAAAAACGCGACCTACTGTGACAAACACGTATCATCACAGGAAGTGTATTTTTTTGTAGTGTTTGGAGTGTAGATTCACTCATTTTGCTTCGTATGTAGTCACTCGTTGAGATCTCCAGAAAGACAAATACTCCGTAATATATTTATGAACGAAGGGAGTAGTGCACAACCGCATGGGAGACTCAGCCCGGTCGTTGCGCCGCACTAACAGTGAGTAATGAGCATTCAAATCATAAGCCCCACCTTTCCCATTGTAAGTTGCTCGGAAGAAGCAACCATCAATACGCTCTTCTTTGAATCCTCTCATACTACTCCCTCCATCACTGTTTATAGAGCGTGCTTCAAAAAAAATAACAATCTCTGGGACCAAGGCGACTAACGATCGGCCTGAAAAATAGCATTGTTAGTTATAGCACGGTGTCTATTACTAGGGGAAATAATGCGTACACACATGCATGCAGTGCTTCCACCCCGAGTACACACATGCATGCAGTGCTTCCACCCCGAGTACACACATGCATGCACTTACTCCACTCCGCGTACACACGTAGTACATCGAGAGAAAATTGTGGACTTGATTGCGGTTACCACGCCCTAATTAATTGAGCATTAGACCAAACATGTCTAAAGTCTCTCTGGTGGTGGAAATGCATGGAGAGAAATGCATCAGAATGAAGTGCGCCCTGTAAACTGTGACGGAGGAGGAGTAGTATGAAGGTGCAAAACCAAGTACGCGTACGGCCAGTCGGTCAACACACTTCCTCTTGGCATATCACTGACATGTGGGACCGGAGTGTGAGCAAACCAATCGCAATTGACGGAAAAATGGCCAAGCCGCCATTCCTTGAGAGAGATGGGGAGCGAGAACATACAGACGGGCTCACACGGAGGCCAAGATATATTCAAGCATGGTTGATCAATATCATCATTACATGTTCGATGTTTTTTAATACACGGAGGCCAATAAATGTGTACTTTATTAGAGATTAAAATAAAATAAGAGTACAGACACTCCACCATGCGGTTCTAGTAGTAGTACTACTCGTACTACTAAACATTGCACTTGGCTCTCCGCCTCTTCGTGAAGTCAAACAATGATGGTACTCCGCATGTTGGGTACTAGAGTGTATGCCTCTGGCAATCTGACACTGAATGAACTGCTGCATGTCCACTGCCTGGGCGAGGGTAGGTTGCATTAGTCAAAAGCTTCTCCTCGTCCTACGAGCCACCAGGCTTGAGGTAGACGGAGTGGGCGTAAGCGAGCTTCACCTTGTCCTGCAAGCTTCTCCTCGTTCTGCGAGTTGACAGGACACACCAAAAAGTAGTGCTAGTCCATACTCCCTCATTTCCGGTTAATATGGCTTAATATTTTTTGCGGGTAAATGAGAGAGCTTTATTCATATATAAGCATTCTTAGGACGATCAACCAAGAGACTGGTAGCGAGGTACCCCGCAAAAAGAAGAAGGAAGCGATGTGTTTCATCAAGCCAGCTCTCGGTCACATTCAAAGTGCAGCAAGCACGGTTCGCACAAAGATGCGCCGCAAGGTTTGCTGACGTGTTTACATGCTGAATAACAAAAAACAGAAAATATTACCAAGCGCTCCCATTTGTAATAGGATATGAGCCAGAATTAAGCGAGAATTGTGGCAAGTGTTCCATGCAAAGAACTTCCATTATCACATGCGAGAACCCTCGAATAGAACCAAATGTGTTGAAGATTGCTTTATCACATTTTAAAATAAAATAAGAGTGCAGACACTCCTCCATCTGGTTCCTAGTAGTAGTACATACCTCTATAGTAGTAGTACTAGTACTAGTGAACTTTGCGTTTGGCCGTTCGCCTCTTAGGGAAGTCGAACAATAATGGTACTAGTACAACCTATGCTTCTGGCAATCTGACAGCGAATTAACTGTTGCACGTTCACCGCCTGAGCGAGGGAGAGCTTGCATTAGTCAAAAGTTTCTCCTTGTCCCATGAGCCACCACGCGTAAGCTTCTCCCATCCTGCAAGCTTCTCCTCGTTCGGCAAGTTGACGTGACACATCAAAGTAATGCTAGTCCATACTGCCCCCTTTCCGGTTAATATAGCTTAATTTCAAACGAGATAAATACACTGTCTGTCGCTATATATTTGTAAAAATATGGTCAGTGAACTTTATAATACGCTCATTGCCCTCAATATATACATTTTTCGGTGTTTATACAGTCACTAGCTCACCCTGTCTGAGTATGTGTGTGCATGCACATGTAGGTTGAGCACTTGAGCGTGACCGTGTGTGTTCCGTCATGTGCTTGGACATGCATGCATTAGGGCGCCGCACGCGTTTTTGCGTCCATGTGTATGTGTGACTGTTGCATGCATGCACGAGGTTGTAGTCCCTCACATTCACATGTTCATAAGTCAATGCTTTGTCAAGACGTTGCATGCAAGGTTTAATCATTCATTGTTCACACATGCATTCCCGATATTAATACGTTGGTAAAGACAATTTCTTGAGGAAAACGAGCCCATGAATTGAGTACAAAGGGGACAAATAAGCCAGGACAGAGGGAGTACCAGTAGTGAACCAGAAGGAGGGTGTAGGTACTAGTATACTACGTAACAACGTGCAGTAACAAAATTCCTCTATGCGCATCTGTCTACATGTCATGCAAGAAAATAGAGATAAGTACAAGTGAGACTCAGGAACGGTCATACACGTAGGGGGAGTACGTGTAGGGGCCACTAAGGAGCAGTCAAATCACACAGTAAGTTAGTCGGAAGAAGCAACCATCATTTCACTCTTCAATGACACATACGCAAGATAAAATGGTTGATATGGAGAGAAAAAGAAAACCACTATATATACACTAGTAGGAGCCTAAGCTACAAGCCTGCTTGCTTGGGTTGCTCTCTTCACAAGCATAGAATGACGGTGGCCACACCGCTGGTCACAGATCCTGCCTGATCCCGCCACTGGGGGAAGGGAACGATGTTCTGCGTAGACGCAGTCGACATCGGCGAGGGAGAAAACCCACAGTCGGTGCGTCCCAATCGGGGGTCCCCGCGGTATGGGCTGATGCCGCCTCCCAACCGCCCTTCTAGCTACAGCCCAAGGTCCTAGGTACATATTCCTTTTGGAGCCGGCTTGCTCCACTGCCACAGCTCCCCATGTAGCTCCATCTCCAGGTCGATCTTTCTCTACTTCTACCGGCTTCTATTTGTGATGAGTTTATGTGTCATGAACTAGTGCCAGTACTATTATTCTAATCACACTTCTTCAATATCTTTGACATCAGGGATGCTCAGCTCGATTTTAGTGAAACTCTGCAAAAACATCGTATGATCCGAGGGTGCCAGCCGTCTTTCCTTCGACAGGTTCTACCTAGCCAGGAAATTAAATCCTGTTTAGGGTTTAGGGTTTAAGTCGTAGTGACCCCATCAGTAGTTTTCCTTTGTATTTGATGGAATGTTGTAACGGGGCAACCATGGAGGAGGAGGAATGAAACTGGAGTGGATAGTTTTTGTTTTTCCGGAGAAAAAATGGAAATAGAGAGAAACCAATGTTTCGTTTCATTGGATCGCACCATCGAGCAAAACCAACATTTAAATCACGTTTGTCGCATTTGTGTCTCACCCTCCTGCACGGCTCCACCCCACACGGTCGCTTGGCATGCCACTCACTGCAAAATCGAGTATACGATAAATTTCCCGCCTGCTTGTCGATGGATCGGCCATGGAGTATTAGCACTACTGGAAGAGATTGACGAGTTGGGGGAGGACAGCTAGCTGTAGCACGGACTCTCAAGAACTTTTTACATGCATGTTGTGGCCCGCTATTGTGACCTTTGAACGTGGAGCAGCCGCGTGCGTCGGGAAGCGTTGCGGGCGACGCTCTCTCGGCCAGCGGGCTGCTTCAATGCCTGCGCTAGTGAGAGATCGCGTCCACTCTGGTCGGGCATGAATGCGGCACTGACCATTTCTAGTGGGAAGCACGCGGGGGTGATGAAGAGGGTTTGGGTTGGTCAGGAGCAGGTGTGGCAGCGGTCCGGACGCCCGCAAACAAGAGATGTTGTATGTTAATATTGCTGCGTATATAATTAACAACGTAAATAATGTGCCAGTTGGACAAATATGATGGGAGATGGGGATGGAGATGGATATGGAATTTTACGTAAACACGGATATGCATGACTATGTCTATGTGTGTGCGCGCGATGACTCTCGCGACCTGGAAGCAGGGGCGTGTCTTTGATCGAGTTTTCTTTCTTGGTACGTTAAAAAAAATTGTTTGCTACTTTTCGTTTCTTTTTTCCGGGAATGCACGTATTCTATTTAAAACCACTGCTATGGAGATTTTTTTACTCCATTGTATATATAGCCTCTTGTTTGATAGGGTTTCTCGCGTCTCGCTCTCTCACCCTCTCCATATCAAAACAAGATAACAGTGTCCACTCTATCTCTCTCCTCACCGGTGGTCACAGATTCGGTCGAATCCCATCCGTTGCGGGAGGTGAGGAGGTGCAGCGTTGACGTTGTCGCCGTCGGCGATGGAGGAAGCCGATGCGCACCATCCTCTCGGAGCCGGCGCTGGCGTGGATGAAGGTCCTCCGCGCTCTTGTTCTCTATTGTCGTGCGGGCAGATCTCGCCCGCCTGCTTAAGCGACATCTCGCCCACATGAGGTATAACTTCTTGTACAGGTCCAGCTCCCTAGGTCGTTGCATGCTAGTTTTCTTCTATGCAACTACTCCCCAGCTCCCCATGTATAGTAGCTAGGGTTCGTCAGCTGGTCCAACATCACCTACGATTATAGAGGAAATGCCACTCGAAAAGTGGTCCTGGTTTATGCCTCGGTGGAGGTATACATGTTGTTTCGACAAAAAGTACATGGTGGTTGTGCGGTCATTGTCCATATGCTCCTATTGCTACTGCTAATCTAATACTATCATTGGTTAAATGAAGAAATGCTTTTTTTCTCGGGTATCCAGGTTTAGTTCCCATCAAGATAATCATGATGCTTCTGTTTTTTGGTGTACTTTTCATTAATTCTTGTTGACAATTGAGATGTCGCTGTAATCTTGTACCACTGCTAAAACAAAGTAACAACACTATATCCCTTTTTTATATTTTTGCAAACAGCGATGCATATCTCCATACCAGGGCATGTCTTCCTCAATTTTAGTAGAACTACACAAAATTGGATGGACATTCTTGTTATGCCTCACTGTCCTCTGCCACGCGGTTCTTCCTTCCTCGAGCTTGATTATTGAGAAGAAACAGACCATAGTGAGGATTTGTCGAACTTCATAGGTGCCTCACCCAACTTGATGCCAAATGGATGATGCATCCCCACGATGACTGATACGTCTCCAACGTATCTATAATTTTTGATGTATTCATGCCATGTTTATAATTTTTTTACATGATTTTGGTATGATTTGGTTAGAACTAACCTAGACAGACGCTGTATTCAACAAAACTACCGTGGTATTGTTTTTGTGCAGAAATAAAAGTTCTCGGAATGCGCTGAAAATCAACGGAGATTTTTTCTGGAAAATATAAAAAATACTAGAACAAACAGTTACTGGAGGGGAGTCCCGCGGGCCCCACGAGGGTGGAGGGCGCGCCCATGTGCCTCGTGGACTCTCCGTGGGCCCCCTGACTTGTTCTCAACGCCAACCTCTCCTATAAATCCCCAAACCTCCTGAAAATAACCTAGATCGGGAGTAGTTCACCCTCGGGGCCTCCTACTGGATTGATACCTTGGTTCTCAAAAACTGAGGGAAATATTTACGCTACTTTACTGCATCATCCCTTCCTTTTCGGGGAAAACCAACGTAGTGCTCAAGAGGTAGCAGGGGGCACGCCCTACCCCCTGGGTGCGCCCCCGCCTCATGGTCGCCTCGTAGAACCCCCTGACTTGTTCGATGCCAACGCCTCTTATATATCCCCAAATTCCAGAAAATAACCTAGATCGGGAGTTCCGCCGCCGCAAGCCTCTATAGCCACCAAAAACCAATCGGGACCCTGTTCCGGCACCCTGCCGGAGGGGGGATCCATCACCGGTGGCCATCTTCATCATCCCGGCACTCTCCATGACGAGGAGGGAGTAGTTCACCCTCGAGGCTGAGGGTATGTACCAGTAGCTATGTGTTTGATCTCTCTCTCTCTCTCGTGTTCTTGATATGGCACGATCTTGATGTACCGCGAGCTTTGCTATTATAGTTGGATCTTATGATGTTTCTCCCCCTCTATCTCCTTGTGATGAATTGAGTTTTCCCTTTGAAGTTATCTTATCGGATTGAGTCTTTAAGGATTTGAGAACACTTGATGTATGTCTTGCATGTGCTTATCTATGGTGACAATGGGATATTCACGTGATCCACTTGATGTATGTTTTGGTGATCAACTTGCGAGTTGTGACCTTGTGAACTTATGCATAGGGGTTGGC
The DNA here is from genome assembly GCF_003073215.2 of Triticum urartu. NCBI lineage: Eukaryota > Viridiplantae > Streptophyta > Magnoliopsida > Poales > Poaceae > Triticum > Triticum urartu. The sequence goes on along the minus strand of NC_053025.1, from coordinate 545,797,514 downwards.
ACACGTTTTCGTCTTGACTCTCCGGTAGAAACTTTGGGGCACTCTTTGAAGTTCTTTGTGTTGGTTGAATAGATGAATCTGAGATTGTGTGATGCATATCGTATAATCATACCCGCGGATACTTGAGGTGACATTGGAGTATCTAGGTGACATTAGGGTTTTGGTTGATTTGTGTCTTAAGGTGTTATTTTACTACGAACTCTAGGGTTTGTGACACTTATAGGAATAGCCCAATGGATTGATCGGAAAGAATAACTTTGAGGTGGTTTCGTACCCTACAATAATCTCTTCGTTTGTTCTCCGCTATTAGTGACTTTGGAGTGACTCTTTGTTGCATGTTGAGGGATAGTTATATGATCCAATTATGTTACTTGTTGAGAGAACTTGCACTAGTGAAAGTATGAACCCTAGGCCTTGTTTCGAAGCATTGCAATACCATTTGTGCTCACTTTTATCATTAGTTACCTTGCTGTTTTTATATTTTCAGATTACAAAAACCTATATCTACCATCCATATTGCACTTGTATCACCATCTCTTCGCCGAACTAGTGCACCTACACAATTTACCATTTTATTGGGTGTGTTGGGGACACAAGAGACTCTTTGTTATTTTGTTGCAGGGTTGTTTGAGAGAGACCATCTTCATCCTACGCCTACCATGGATTGATAAACCTTAGGTCATCCACTTGAGGGAAATTTGCTACTGTCCTACAAAATTCTGCACTTGGTGGCCCAACAACGTCTACAAGAATAAAGTTGCGTAGTAGACAACATCAAACTCTTTTCTGGTGCCGTTGCCGGGGAGGTTAGTGCTTGAAGGTATATCTTTAAATCTTGCAATCGAATCTTTTAGTTTCTTGTTTTATCACTAGTTTAGTCTATAAAAGAAAACTACAAAATGGAATTGAGGTTACCCCATATGCTTCATCTTTTTAATGTCTTTCGTGAAAATAAGGATTCCGATAATTGTGCCAAAGTGTTAGAAGAAGAATGTATTAAAATGTTTGGCACTAAATCTTTGGATGATGAGCATGATTGCAATGTTGTTAGTATGAATTCTTTGAATATCCATGATGCTAATGATATGCAAAGCCACAAGCTTGGGGATGCTATGTTTGATGAAGATGATATTTTTGTCCCCCAAGTTTTGATGAGCAAATTTATTATGATGAAAGCATCCCTCCTATCTATGATGATTATTGTGATGACACGTATGCTATAAGAATAATGATATCCATGAAACTTGTCATCATGATTTTAACTTTCAATTGGATTATGCCTCACATGATAGTTATTTTGTTGAGTTTGCTCCCACTACTATTCATGAGAAGAAATTTGCTTATGTGGAGAGTAATAAATTCTATGCTTGTAGATCATGAAAAGAATGCTTTATGTGATGGTTATATTGTTGAATTCATTCATGATGCTACTGAAAATTATTATGAGGGAGGAATATATGCTTGTAGGAATTGCAATAATATCAAGTTTCCTCTCTATGTGCTTAAAATCTTGAAGTTATGCTTGTTTTGCTTTCCTATGCTAGTTGATTCTTGTTCCCATAAGTTGTTTGCTCACAAAATCCCTATGCATAGGAAGTGGGTTAGGCTTAAATGTTGCTATTCATATTCTTCATGATGCTCTCTTTATGTTTCAATTCTTATCTTTTATGTGAGCATCATTGAAATCATCATGCCTAGCTAAAGGCATTAAAGAAAAGCGCTTGTTGGGAGACAACCCAATATTTACCCCTACTATTTTTTGTGTGTTCACATGATTAAGCTACTGTAGTAATCATGTTTTATAGATTTTGTTTGAATAAAGTGCCAAGTAAGACCTTTGGAGGGCTTACGGTGATAGTTGATTTGATCTTGCTGAAAAACAGAAACTTTTGCGCTCAGGTAAACAATTCTCATTTTTAACAGAAGCGTGATAAAATACTGATTCTTTTTGCAGAAGATTAATAAACAAATTGCCTAGGACTTCCTAATTTCTAAGGATTTTTGGAGTTACAGAAGTATTCAAGAGTTACAGATTACTACAGACTGTTCTGTTTTTGACAGATTCTGTTTTTGATGCATAGTTTGCTTGTTTTCTAGTTTCTATGGCTTATATTGCTTAATATAAATTGTAGAAATGATATGGTACAGTAGGGCATCATGTGAGAAAAATTATGAATCTTGTCTTGACAGTACCTAAGTGGTGATTTGCTTTCTTATACTAACGGAGCTTACGAGTTTTCTGTTAAGTTTTGTGTTGTGAAGTTTTCAAGTTTTGGGTAAAGATTTCGATGGACTACGGAATAAGGAGTGGTAAGAGCCTAAGCTTGGGGATGCCCAAGGCACCCCAAGGTAATATTCAAGGACAACCAAGAGCCTAAGCTTGGGGATGCCCCGGATGGCATCCCCTCTTTCGTCTTCGTTCATCGGTAACCTTACTTGGAGCTATATTTTTATTCACACATGATATGTGTTTTGCTTGGAGCGTCATTTTATTTTATTAGGATTTGCTTTTGTTATTTAGAGTAATGTTTTCATATTTTAGTTCAATAAAAAGGTCAAGTAAGCCTTTACCATGCTTATTTTGCAAGTCCATATGTTGCTGTTTTAAAAACAGAAAGTTTGCTGTTATGTTTTGAATATTTGTGAATAGTCAGAACATGATAAAATCTTGAAATTTTTAACAATGAGTAACAAAAAATTATCTACAGTGTGGTAATTTTTCATAATTTTTGGAGTTAAAGAAGTATGATTTTCTTGCATTCTTTACAGATATCCTGTTTAGACAGATTGCTGTTATGATTGCATTGTTTGCATATGTTTGCTTGTTTAATGATTCTATTTGATGATAGGAGTATTAAAATGCAGAGACATTTAGTATGAAATGTCAAATTATAATTTTAGTGATTTTCTACAGTAGAGAATGATAAGGTTAGCATGGATTTATACTAACTTATCTCACGAGTTCTTGTTGAGTTTGGTGTGGATGAAGTTTTTAAGATTTAGGGAAACCCGTGATATGAATGGAATTAAGGAGACACAAAAGCTCAAGCTTGGGGATGCCCAAGGCATCCCTGGTCAATATTTCAAGAATTCTCAAGCATCTAAGCTTGGGGATGTCCCGGTTGGCATCCCACCTTTCTTCTTCAACAACTACCAGTCAGTTTTGGTTGAGCCTAAGTTTTTGCTTCTTCACATGATATGTGATATAGTTCTAATGTCATTTTATTTTCTTTCTTGCTGTTTTAATAAAGTACTTAAGATCTGAAATTTTATTTATGAGAAGGAGTCTTCACATAGTTACATAATTATTCAACTACTCATTGTGCTTCGCTTATATCTTTTGGAGTAGTTTGTCGTTTGCTCTAGTGCTTCACTTATATCTTTTTAGAGCATGGCGGTAGTTTTATTTTGAAGAAATTGTTGAACTCTCATGCTTCACTTATATCATTTTGAGAGTCTCTAAACAGCATGGTAGTTTGCTTTGGTTATGAATTTAGTCCTAATATGATGGGCATCCAAGAGGGATATAATAAAAACTTTCATATAAAGTGCATTGAATACTATGAGAAGTTTGATTCCTTATGATTGTTTTGAGATATGAAGATGGTGATATTAAAGTCATGCTAGTGAGTAGTTGTGAATTTGAGAAATACTTGTGTTGAAGTTTGTGATTCCATAGCATGCACGTATGGTGAACCGTTATGTGATGAAGTCGGAGCATGATTTATTTATTGATTGTCTTCCTTATGAGTGGCGGTCGGGGACGAGCGATGGTCTTTTCCTACCAATCTATCCCCCTAGGAGCATGCGTGTAGTACTTTGTTTCGATAACTAATAGATTTTTGCAATAAGTATGTGAGTTCTTTATGACTAATGTTGAGTCCATGGATTATACGCACTCTCACCCTTCCACCATTGCTAGCCTCTCTTGTGCCGCACAACTTTCGCCGGTACCATACACCCACCATTACCTTCCTCAAAACAGCCACCATACCTACCTATTATGGCATTTCCATAGCCATTCCGAGATATATTGCCATGCAACTTTCCACCGTTCCGTTTATTATGACACGCTTCATCATTGTCATATTGCTTTGCATGATCATGTAGTTGACATCGTATTTGTGGCAAAGCCACCTTTCATAATTCTTCCATACATGTCACTCTTGAGTCATTGCACATCCCGGTACACCACCGGAGGCATTCATATAGAGTCATATTTTGTTCTAAGTATCGAGTTGTAATTCTTGAGTTGTAAGTAAAATAAAAGTGTGATGATCTTCGTTATTAGAGCATTGTCCCAGTGAGGAAAGGATGATGGAGACTATGATTCCCCCCACAAGTCGGGATGAGATCCAGACGAAAATAAAAAAGAAAGGAAAAAAAGAGGCATAAAAAAGAGAAAAGGTCCAAAAAAAAAACAAAAAATAAAAAAGAGAGAAAAAGAGAGAAGGGGCAATGCTACTATCCTTTTTCCACACGTGTGCTTCAAAGTAGCACCATGATCTTCATGATAGAGAGTCTCCTATGTTGTCACTTTCATATACTAGTGGGAATTTTCATTATAGAACTTGGCTTGTATATTCCAATGATGGGCTTCCTCAAAGTTCCCTAGGTCTTCGTGAGCAAGCAAGTTGGATGCACACCCACTTAGTTTTTTTTGAGATTTCATACACTTATAGCTCTAGTGCATCCGTTGCATGGCAATCCCTACTCACTCACATTGATATCTATTGATGGGCATCTCCATAGCCCGTTGATACCTAGTTGATGTGAGACTATCTTCTCCTTTTTGTCTTCTCTCACAACCACCATTCTATTCCACCTATATTGCATGTCCATGGCTCACGCTCATGTATTGCGTGAAGATTGAAAAAGTTTGAGAACATCAAAAGTATGAAACAATTGCTTGGCTTGTCATCGGGGTTGTGCATGATTTAAATATTTTGTGATGAAGATAGAGCATAGCCAGACTATATGATTTTGTAGGGATAGCTTTCTTTGGCCATGTTATTTTGAGAAGACATGATTGCTTTGTTAGTATGCTTGAAGTATTATTATTTTTATGTCAATATTAAACTTTTGTTTTGAATCTTATGGATCTGAATATTCTTGCCACAATAGAGAAGATTACATTGATGAATATGTTAGGTAGCATTCCACATCAAAAATTCTGTTTTTATCATTTACCTACTCGAGGACGAGCAGGAATTAAGCTTGGGGATGCTGATACGTCTCCAACGTATCTATAATTTTTTTGGTCATTCATGCCATGTTTATAATATTTTTACATGATTTGGTATGATTTGGTTAGAACTAACCCGGACT
>NC_053025.1:545780023-545791186 GCF_003073215.2 Triticum urartu | reverse complement strand
TGTTGGAGAAGATTAGGCACGGAGTTGGATGAGGAGGATAGCAAAACCAATCCCCCTTTCTGCAGTCCCACAAAAAAGTAAAAACGTTGCCCGTGTGACATTTTGGCGGAATTGCACAAAACATTCTTAAGAAAAAAGTGATTTGTGCAGTTCACCAAAAGGTCGCAATAGCAACGAGGTGAAAATGGATAGCCCTGTTTGCAAAAGGAGGTAGAAAGGAAACAATTACTACCCAATAACACGAGTTGCAGACACATACTCGACAAAAAAAGCATATCCCATGTAATAAGGGAAAGATAGCAGCATGGTGGTTTATTAAAAAAGGTTACTAAAGACACATACTAAAGAAGATCCAAATGCAGCAACGTGGGAAGATGAGCAATGGAGCAAGGCCAGAGGAAGCTGTACCTAAGGGTCGTCGGGATGTTACTAGGAGGGCGCCGACGGCTGGGATCTGCCCATACCGCGACAGTGAGCAAGTGGCGAAGGCCCTACCACGCCGGAGCTTGGTCACGGAGAACGGCGGGTACCGCAGATCGGGACGTGCTGTCTCAACGCCGTCGAACGGAGAAACGATGCACATCCTCCCTTTCCGCCGGCGGACAGGATGCGACCGGATCACTGACCAACGGTGAGAGAGAGAGAGAGGCCACCGCCGCCTTGTGTGAGATGGTGTGACGAGAGACAAACCCCGGCAGGTAGGCTCCATTCTATGTAGTGGAGCGAATTTTTCCATTTTCCCCATGGCAATCATTTTATATTCTGTACATGCCATTGAGGAATATGTAACTTTATTTAATACTAACACGTCAAGTCGAACTTTGTTCCGTTTAGGCGTGGTACCCAACCCTTGTTCGAGTAAACAACTGCTACACGCGTCAAATTATCACGTGGGCTGCCTTTTCGTACAGAAATGAACTCCACCGTGTACCCGCGCGGGTGTGGCCGGGAACAAGACGTGAGTACGTGAGTCCTGCGTGCACCTCTTCTTTAGGTGTAGGTATGTACGTGGGTGGGTGTGAGAGAGATGGTTTGTGCGAAATACAGGCAATGTGTCGATGATATCTCAAACAAAAAAACATAACCTATGCAATGTGTGTGAAACGGAGTCATGGACGTGAGATATCGATATAATCGAAAACAGGGATGAAGCGTGTGGTTGCACGATCGATAAAGAGTGCCATCGAATTTGTGTTTGCCCACATTAAAGATATAGCGCGGCTGATCTACTGGAATTTGAGAGGGCAGATGATGAGGACATGCCTACCATGGATACGACCAAAAATATTGCATACATGCATAGTTGTCAGGTGATTTCTAGTGCAAACTATTCAATAATGTATTTATGTTATCTAGAACAAAAATACTTCACACACTTTTTGTGTTTTGTCTAATTGTAGGTGTATGGGACATTTGTACAATCCACATATGAATATAAGGCAAAAGGAGAAGTTTAGGTTATGTTCAGAAAGTCCTCTCATGTCACTTTTGGGCCAAGAGAAGATAGAGTCCAGGTCTCCCACGTTCTGGATTCAGATTCGGACTGCACAGACATACCTGACTCAAAACGCCAACAACTTTTTTATACGGACTCCAAATTGGGTGATTCTTTTTTTGTTGGAAAGTAGATTTCGTGTTCTTTCCAATCCAATTGGATTCACCTTCAAATTCGTCCGGAGAATTGAGATACCGATGAAACAATCTGATACTGCAGCAGAATCCGAGTCAAACAACAAGTCAAAAGGTGTTCCATCACCTCCACTTGAGCCCATGAGCCTTGTACGACCTAGGGTTAGTTTTCAGCTGCCTTGGGACGTCCTTGCACCTCCTTGGCCGCCACCCCTTGCTCCTATATAAGTAGATCCATCTAGTAGTTTTTTTCCTTGGGTTTTGTTTAGATTAAAGTTCGCCATAGTTGCAACTTCGCGTACTTCGTTTGTGTTCCACGAACAGACAAAGGCGTCACAGAACCCCACCTTCATTAATAAAGTTTTCCTCTTATATTCACAATATCCAGATTGCAATGTCAGTTTCTTGCTTGTTCTTCATTAGCTCGCAGGAAATAGACCCTCGTGGTCAGGTTGATCATGCTCCGGCGTGGTCAATAACCCCTCGGAAGTTGGTTTAGCGATTGCTAAGGACCGACGTCTCGCATGTTCGTAGTCGGATCGTCAAGGTCGACTCCCACAGAAAATGATAGCCACCATCTCATGGAAAGATCGGGACACCTTCGCCTCTATCAGCAGAGGTGCAGTTTTTCTCTGTGGCATGGATACCTACCTACAACGTTCAACTATCGGTGTGTGTGTGTGGGAGGGGGGGGCAAAGACCGATCGACTAGTATATGTGTGGGGAAGGAGAGGGTCCTAGCTATGTATTGAGGAAGATCGATCGGCATCCATGAATATGTGTAGCAGAGGAATAAGGTTGGGAAAAATACAAAGGTAGAGCGTCTGAGGGTTGGTGGTGGAGTGGCGTCTCAAAAATGGTGGGAGAGGCCTGCTAGACAAATGGAGGGTACGAGTGCAATATCAATAAGAGAGGGCGGGGATGTCTGTCTGTCTATGCACGTGCGTGTGAGAGACGGGTCGGGAGGTATGCAAGGATGATGAGGGGAGACGATATGGTTGTGGTAAGCATACATAACTACATAGGAAGATCAACCGTCGTGTGTCCGAGAAAGGGAGAGACATAACTAGTGAGGTAAGTCTATCGGTGCGTGGGGAAAACAAATTATAGTCGACCTAGCTATATGTAGGGAGATCGGTACGTATACATGCATGCATGTGTTAGAAGCAAATAAGGTCGGAGAGACAGATAGGGGGAGAGGGGTGCGGCTAGGAGGTGGTGCGAGAGGCCTACTATGTCGAGGGGGAGGAGTGTGCGAGTATGAGATCGATGAAAAGAGGGGCGGGAGTGTGCACCTGCGTGGAACCGTATTGGACATAGGGGGCATGGACGGTGAGAAGAGAAGAGGGGAAGTATGTGTTTGTGGTAGGCACACTTGGCTAGAGAGGTATATCGACCGGTGTGTGCCGGAAAGAAGGAGCCGGGGGGCCTACACACACCGCGGGTGAACGACCTAAAGAGAAATAACGAACGTGCGCGATGGAGGGGACGCTGAGGGAGGGTGAGAGGGGGCGGGCGTGTGCATGCACGATAGAAAGTTAGCGCTAGCTAGCTACAAAGAGAAGAGGATCGTGAAGGTGTAAAAGACGAACAAAGATCATAATTCATTATAAAAAAGTGGATATGGATACTTGAAGAAGATATCATAATGTAGAACATTGATTATAATTTGGGCTAATGTGTGGCTTTTGCAGCTCAGGGCTAAATACTTGTCATAATGTAGGGGGCGGGGCACTATACTTTGTGTGATAAACATGGTGTACGTATGGAACATGGTTTAGATTATGAATATATAGTTAGTACATCAAATGTACTATTATTTGGAATCAACATCAAGTGTATTCAAAAAATTGAATTCGAGTTCATATAGTACACATAGTTCATATCTATCTCTATAGTAATCATGTGGTGTGTTGTTAAGGTAATACACGAATGATGGTTGAAGTTGGCAACAATCATGATTGTAGATTCTTATTGAAATAGAGAAACGAATTCAAATTTAGTTGAATTACAACGGAGTATAGACATTTGGAATGCACTAAAATGTTGGTATGAGTAGGTTACATGCATTATACAGCCAACAAAAAAATTTAATTGGACATAACATGTTGGTATGAGTAGCTTTGAATAGCATTTGTATAGTAAAACGGGACAAGACTCTCTCTTTGTGTGGTGCGAATAGTTTTTTATTTTTTTCGTTGAGGGAAGTGCAAATTGATTTGGTACGTACAAGTACAATATTACACCTTAGGATTGTCCCTAAAATTCAACCCGCGCCTTGTTATATCCTGAAAATTCAGATATCATGCTCCCAAAACTGGCGCCTTCACAACCCGCGCCTTGCTATCCCGAAATTACAACGCGCGCGAAAACTCCCTCCAGCTGCCAAATCCCGACACGCGAAATCCCCCTTCTAACCCTGAGCCGAAAGGGCCGCTAGTTCAAATCGGTGGGGGTACTTTTGTAACACACCCTACATTTTGGACAAGCGCGTCCTAAGTCATGGTTCCCCCCTCCCATCGCCTCCTTTTCGCCATTGAAATCCCAGGCCACCATAGCCTCTCCGCTCCAGCCACGAAACCCCACCCTCCTCCGTCCACCACCACACCAATGCCCAGCCGGAGCCTCTTCCCCGACGATGTCGTCCACCGCAATAGCTCGACGTCCCTCATCCACCTCCCCGGATGAGGATCCGCCATCCATCTCGTCGTCTCGCCGGTTCAGCCGCCCCTTCCTCCACCTCCAAGGAGCTGCTCTGACGATCGCCTCGTCCATCGTGGCTGCTCCATCCCCACAGCGCCACCTTAACCTCCTCCACCAGAACCGCATCATCCTCACCGACTCCTCGGACGAAGCCGAAGCCTACTCGGCACCACCAAAGAGGTTGTACACTCACCGCATTGCACCTTCTCCCTAACTCAACCTCCCGATGCCGACGGTGCTCCATCCCGCACCCCCATGGAGCGGCTACCTCGAAGCCGGTGCCGCGGGCGGCATCTCCACGGCGCTCTCCCCCAGTGCGAGGCCCGGAGTTAAGGAAGAACCACCCGCAGCAGGGACGGGGGCTCACGCAGAGAGGTACCCCACTATCTATCTTAGGGGTTCAGGGTGGTGGCGGTGGTCGCCGGCGGTGGGGCGCGGTGGTGGGGTGGTGGCCTGGGGATCGCTGGAGAAAAAGCTCGGCGCGGGGGTGGGGGTTCGAGGGCGGTCTTGGTCGGTGGGAGTGGTTTGGAGGCGGCGAGGTGGCGCGGGGCCGGTGGTGGCTGGCGGCTCAAGGGGGTGCAGGTTGAAGATGAACTGCAGGCCCTCCCTAAACTACATGTCAAGTGCCTCTCTGCTACCATTGCGTTCAGTTTCGATAGTACATTCAGATTCCACAGTAAATTTCAGTTTCGACAGTTAAGTTCAGAGTCAACAGTTTTTACCTCATCTGTTGTAGTCAGGTGGTTTTTGGTGATGTACATCCATTTTACATCATCTATTGGAGATGCTATTAGAATCCCACTTGAGATTGACGATGTCTGTCTTGTGCTGCTTCAGCCTTGACGTCTTACGGCTCACCGGAGCTGCTCCAACGACAGAACGATCCATCACAATAGAGCAGTGCCCTGGACGCCGTCTACAGATTCCTCAGATCTTCCTCCACACCTCCGACAACCACCTCTGCCTCAACTTCTTCAGCGACCAACCCAATGATGCTGAGGTCGACACAGCTACGGCAAAGAGGTTGTACACTTGTTGCATCACTTATTACTCTGCATTCATGTCGATCCATTAGGGCTATTTTGGTTCAACGGAAAAACATAGCAATAGGAAATTTTCCTATGGCACTCTACTATTCAATTATTCATGCATTTTGTTGAAAGGAATGGAGCAAAACATCCACCTGGACCTACTTTTCAAAATCCTATGCATGAAAACAAGACCAAGTGCATTAGTGGCAGAATAACATTCTAACTGTACACGCTTTCATATGGTTTCACTTTATTTTGGCCATGTTTCTTTGCATTCCTCTGCTCTTCCAATTCCTGTGAACCAAACACCCAAGTTGACAGAAATCCTATGTTTACAAATGCTCTGTTTACCATGTGCATTCCTATCCTATTCCGGTGTTTTTCCTATCCCTGCGTTTTTAGAATCATGCAAGCCAAATGAGCCCTTACAGAATTACTTCAGTTACAGGTAGGTGTCGAAGGAAACTTTGTGTGGTTTGTCCTGCTCCTGCCGCGACGTCGTCCACCTCACCTGAGCTGCTCCATCGACAGAAGCATCCACCAAACCAGACATCACGACTCCTGCCGTCTTTCGCTGCCTCAGATCTCCTTCCCTGCCGCCGGCACCCACCGCAACGGCATCACCATCATCGACTCAGTAGATGAACCTGAGGAGTACACGGGTCCACAAGAGAGGTCGCACTCTTTTGTTTCTGCTTATGTTATGCATTGCTTAAAATTACCTGCTACTTTATCGTCCTGTTCACCTCTTAGACTCCAAGTCAGGTCCAAATTAATGTTCAAACTTGAGTTCTAAATTAGTTGTGGGGCACATATCGAGGCAAGCAATGAATAGTATCTCTGTCTAATATCTGGTTCACCTAGGGTATGCCTATGTTGTTCATCTTGGGTGGGAAACAAATAGTAAAGCAATCATCATCTGTCTTTTTATTAAATTAAAGCAATCATCAGCCTGCTATCATTATTTTTGGATCCATCCACTGGTTGTTACCATCACTCTAAATTTCTGCATGCTCTCCTTACATAATCTCACCATATTTTTCGTATGCATGTCAGATATTGTACACAGTCATGCTGAACATGTAGAGAAAAAGAGAAGAGTTTTGCGCGGCAATACAATGTCATGCAGACATCGCTCCATGGTGGGTTCAATGGCAAACCCTCCCCACCCCTCTCCAGATTGTAATCCAGAGGAAGATATCTGTTCTGAGTGGATTCAGATGCCGCTGACCACTCCTATTTACCCCCAAGGTGTTTGCTCTACCTTGGCATGATGATGTTAGTCATATCATGCATATGTTGCCTTGCAGTGCCTACTTTTGACATCATATATGTCATCTGCTTAGTTTAGACATGTTCTGTAATGCCACCTGTTTAGTTTCTATATCATATATGGGAATTATGCAGTCTCATGTCTTTTAGCCAGCCATAATATATGTGAAATGTGCAATGCCATCCTGTTTAACCAGGCATCATATATTTGAATGATATCTTGCCCATCCTTTTCTTCATTACATTTCCATTTGTCGACAATGTTTGTACATTAAACTACTCTTCCCTGTGAATCAGCCATTTGGGTGGGAGATGGAAAAATCTAGAGTGAAAACAAGGCCTTCAGAGCAGACAGTGCTACCTGTCGAAGCAGATCTCTTGTTGGGTCCCGATAGCTCCTCAGAGATGGATTCAGAGACAGATGACAGTCCTATTCCCCCACTGAGGTGTATGCTCTAACTTGGCACGGTTATACTGCTCATATCATGCATATGGTGTCTTGCATTGCATAGTTTAGACATCATATACACAATATTCAACACCATGTTCTTAGTTCAGACATCATATCGAATGCCCTCTGTTTAGCATATAAATCACATATGTGAATTAAATCATGCGATCCTGATTACTTAGATAACATGTATGTGAATTATGTCATGCGATCATGTTTAGTTATTCATCATATCTTTGAATTATGTTATGCTATGCTATCCAGTTTAGATAGACATCATATATGTGAAATTATGTCATGCTATCCGTTTTATTAAACAATATACATGTCAACTATTTCATGCCCCTTTTTTCCACACTATCTATTGCATCTGTCTCTCATACAATGTCTGTACATTCAACTATGTTTCCTGTTTATCAGCCATTTGAATTGGAGCGGGTGATGCCAGTATCTAGCGGAAAAACACGGTCTTCAAATAAAACAGTGCTACCTCTTGGTGGAGATAGCACCCCGGTTGTACATGCACAAGGAACCAGCCCTACCACACATAACCCAAACTCTCGCAGATTGTACCCCTACTGCGATGGACAGAGAACCAGCTTCACCCAATCTAACCCCAACCCCAGCAGATAGTAACCCAGTTCCTGTTGACACAACACCATCTCCACCACAGAGCTCCCAAATAAGAGCAGTTAGTAAGGCATCTCCAGTGCCCAAGGGGCCAGTACTACCACGGCGAACCCCAACTCCACCAGTTAGTACGCCTATTCCTGTGGAGGAAGCACAACCAGCCAGTCGTAGTTTAGCATCTATCGCATTTGATGTTGTTAAATCCTATGTGCGTATCTTCCCATCTTGGAAATATTATACTGAAGATGAAGGAAAATGCCAGTTGCAGGTGTTTGTCCAGGAGTTATGTGTAAGTAATGTTATTCATGGCAATTACTTTGCTTTGTCCCATACATTCTACCTCCATGATGGTTATAATATAGCAAATTTTCCCATTTTTCTCTATAGAGAAGGACCGATTTGGAAACTCAGGATGAGGTAACCTGTGCTAATACCTCTGCTATCTTCAAGAATGCTTGGTGGCAGTATCGGAATTACCTGAAGAAAACGTACTTCACTCGCAAAGAAACTCATCAAATTCCCTTACGTTCTCCTGAGACACATTTACTGGACGATGACTGGGAACGCCTTGTTCTGTACTGGTCCCGAACCAAGAATGTGGTAAGGTCTATGAGCTCATTTTTTTAAGTACAGTATTCTTGTGTTTTACTGTACTCTGTTCATGTAGAACAAGTGCTTAAACCTGAAGAACAACTGTTCTAATTTAAGATTCCATTGCTATCGTGTGTACTGCTTTGCTCTTGTATCACTGTATTTACTCATACAAACTGATTTTGAAATTGAAGGATCCAATCGAAACTCCAATGACACAACAGGTATGTTCACGCAAGTTTCTTTAACAGGTTTGCTCTTATCAATAGCTCTATATCGATTTTAACCGAATCACCTCACCTTTCCAGTGGCACTCTTGGATTTCCAAGTTGAGGCCAGGTTCAATCATTCCTTATCAAATCTTGCATATGCATCACATATCGCATCCCGCATAGCATACCATGTTCGCATCATGTTGCTTGAGCATTGCACGTGGTTGATTGTGTTCCTTTTGCTTGTTTGTCTTGTTTGGGTAGAGCCGGGAGACGAGTTCGCTAACGAGGAGCCCGTTGAGTTTGCTTACGAGGATCAAGTCAACTCTGACAACTTTGCAGGCAAGATGATCATACCCTCGAAATCACTTCTATCTTTGCTTGCTAGATGCTCGCTCTTTTGCTATGCCTATGCTACGATACCTACCACTTGCTTATCATGCCTCCCAAATTGCCATGTCAAACCTCTAACCCACCATGTCCTAGCAAACCGTTGATTGGCTAGGTGAAGATTGGAGATCGTTCCTTGTTGGAACATTGTTTATTGTTGGGATATCACCATATTATCTTGTTTATCTTAATGCACCTATATACTTGGTAAAGGGTGGAAGGCTCGGCCTTTTGCCTAGTGTTTTGTTCCACTCTTGCTGCCCTAGTTTCCGTCATATCGGTGTTATGTTCCCGGATTTTGCGTTCCTTACGCGGTTGGGTTATAATGGGAACCCCTTGACAGTTCGCCTTGAATAAAACTCTTCCAGCAATGCCCAACTTTGGTTTTACCATTCGCCACCTAGCCTCTTTTTCCCTTGGGTTCCGCGGACTCAAGGGTCATCTTTATTTAAACCCCCGGGCCAGTGCTCCTCTGAGTGTTGGTCCAACCTGTCAGCTGCCGGTGGCCACCAGGGGCAACTCTGGGCTGGCCTACCGGAACCTTGGACAATCCGGTGTGCCCTGAGAACGAGATATGTGCAGCTCCTATCGGGATTTGTCGGCACATTCGGGCGGTGTTGCTGGTTTAGTTTTACCATTGTCGAGGATGTCTTGTAACCGGGATTCCGAGCCTGATCGGGTCTTCCCGCTAGAAGGAATATCCTTCGTTGACCGTGAGAGCTTGTGATGGGCTAAGTTGGGACTCCCCTGCAGGGATTTGAACTTTCGAAAGCCGTGCCCGCGGTTATGGGCAGATGGGAATTTGTTAATGTCCGGTTGTAGATAACATGAAACTTAACTTAATTAAAATGAATCACTGCGTGTGTAACCGTGATGGTCTCTTCTCGGCGGAGTCCGGGAAGTGAACACGGTGTTGGAGTAATGCTTGACGTAGGTTGTTCTAGGATCACTTCTTGATCATAGTTCTTCGTTCGTGCTTTGCCTTCTCTTCTCGCTCTCTTTTGCGAACAGGATAGCCACCATATATGCTAGTCGCTTGCTGCAGCTCCACATATTACCTTGCCTTACCTATAAGCTTAAATAGTCTTGATCGCGAGGGTGCGAGATTGCTGAGTCCCCGTGACTCACAGATTACTTCCAAACCAGATGCAGGGACCGATGATACCGTTCCAGACGATGCGCTTGAGCTCAAGTGGGAGTTCGATGAAGACTCTCATCGTTACTATGTGTCTTTCCCAGATGATCAGTAGTGGTGCCCAGTTGGGGCGATCGGGGACCGTGTCGCATGTGGGGGTTGATCTTTTATTTTGGTACCGTAGTCGGACCATGAGTGTATTGGATGATTGTAATGTTATTCATGTATTTGTGTGACGTGGCGAGTGTAAGCCAACTATGTACCTTTTCCCTTTTATCTATTTACATGGGTTGTTGTGAAGATTACCTTACTTGCGACATTGCTTTCAATGCGGTTATGCCTCTAAGTCGTGCTTCGACACGTAGGAGATATAGCCGCATCGAGGGCGTTACAAGTTGGTAATCAGAGCCTTCCCCGACCTTAGGAGCCCCCTGCTTGATCGAATAGCTGGCGTTGTTGAGTCTAGAAAAATGTTTTGAGTCATTTAGGATTATATATATCGGAGAGTTTAGGAATTCTTTTTACTCCCAGTCCCTTCATCGCTCTGGTAAGGCATCCTGACGTAGAGTTTTGACTCTTCTCTTCTCAAATTTCACAAAAAAAAATTTAGGATCACGCGGGTATCTTGGAATCGTTCCGATGGATTTGTGACGAGAACATTGTTCTTGGTGCCTCCTGTCATTTAGGGGTTGTGGCAGTGTCCCGGGGAGTTGAGCTCCGAGGTGTTGTCGTCACAATTTTATCGTTGCAGTTCTGGAATACCTGAGTTTAGTTTCGCCGACATCGAAAATCTCTTTTATGCAGTTGTTGGTGAGATAACCTCGACGCCACCCAGTACTGGGGCGGGAGTTCGGGAGTATTGCCATAACTTGTATAACGGATGCTTTTCGAAGGTTGAGGTAGACGATTTCCGAAGTTTTTCTCGGTTATGTGTTGAAGGATGGATACAGCTGGATGTAGGATTTGCTAGATTTGGGTGAGATATTATGCTTCCCCTGTATCCCCAACACCTGATTGCATAACCGGAAAGGTTCGGGAGTTTCATAGGTGGGAATTCTTGTAGCTCTAGTTCTTCTTCCACGGATATTTGGTTTGAGATTGGGTGATCTTCAACCGAGT
>NC_053025.1:545762705-545779023 GCF_003073215.2 Triticum urartu | reverse complement strand
GAATAAAACCTTCGGAAACGTGATTTTCTCACCGAACGTGATCCAGGAGACTTGGACCCTACGCCAAGGCATCAGAGAGGCGGTCACGAGGGTGGGGGCGCCCCCCCTAGGGCACGCCCCCTGCCTCATGGGCCCCTCGGAGCTCCACCGATGTACTTCTTCCTCCTATATATACCTACGTACCACAAACGATCAGAACAGGAGCCAAAAACCTAATTCCACCGCGGCAACTTTCTGTATCCACGAGATCCCATCTTGGGGCCTGTTCCAGAGCTCCGCCGGAAGAGGGCCATCATCACGGAGGGCTTCTACATCATCATAGCCCCTCCGATGAAGTGTGAGTAGTTTACCTCAGACCTTCGGGTCCATAGTTAGTAGCTAGATGGCTTCTTCTCTCTTTTTGGATCTCAATACAAAGTTCTCCCCCTCTCTCGTGGAGATCTATTCGATGTAATCTTCTTTTTGCGGTGTGTTTGTTGGGACCGATGAATTGTGGGTTTATGATCAAGTCTATCTATGAATAATATTTGAATCTTCTCTGAAATTCTTTTATGTATGATTGGATTATCTTTGCAAGTCTCTTCGAATTATCTGTTTGGTTTGGCCAACTAGATTGGTAGTTTTTCCATGGGAGAAGTGCTTAGCTTTGGGTTCGATCTTGCGGTGTCCTTTTCCAGTGACAGAAGGGGCAGCAAGGCACGTATTGTATCGTTGCCATCGAGGATAACAAGATGGGGTTTATTTCATATTGCATGAATTTATCTCTCTACATCATGTCATCTTGCTTAAGGCGTTACTCTGTTTTTTAACTTAATACTCTAGATGCATGCTGGATAGCGGTCGATGAGTGGAGTAATAGTAGTAGATGCAGAATTGTTTCGGTCTACTTGTCACGGACGTGATGCCTATATACATGATCATGCCTAGATATTCTCATAACTATGCTCAATTCTGTCAATTGCTCAACAGTAATTTGTTCACCCACCGTAGAATACTTATGCTCTTGAGAGAAGCCACTAGTGAAACCTATGGCCCCTGGGTCTATTCTCATCATATCAATCTCCATTACTTTAATCTTACTTTGCTATTTACCTTGCCTTTACTTTTCACTTTGCATCTTTATACCAAAAATACCAAAAATATTATATCTATCAGATCTCACTCTCGTAAGTGACCGTGAAGGGATTGACAACCCCTAATCGCGTTGGTTGCGAGTAGCTATCGTTTTGTGCAGGTACGAGGGACTTGAGCGTGGCCTCCTACTGGATTGATACCTTGGTTCTCAAAAACTGAGGGAAATACTTACGCTACTCTGCTGCATCATCCTTTCCTCTTCGGGGAAGTCCAACGCAAGCTCAAGAGGTAGCATCCGCCAGATATGAATCAGACGGCCTATAATGCAGGATGGCAGGCACACCATCATCAACAACTCCGTTTTTTATAAGAGTAGAGATAAATATATTAAATGTAGTATACCATGTTCATAACCACACCATGTGTATCACCGTAATATATATTCACACATCCGTCGGTTTGAAACACTATGATAAATTCTTCAAATATCCGATTCATTTTTTATAATGAAGTATATATGATCTCTATTCATCTTTTACACCCACACAACCCTCTTATCTTTGTAGCTAGCACTAACTTTCTCTTGTGCATGCACACGCCCGCATCCCTCTCACACTCCCTCAGCATTCTCTAGCTCCATTGCGCAAATTCGTCTTTTCACTTTAGGTCGTTCACCCACGGTGTGTGTAGGCCCCCCAGCTCCTTCTTTACGGCACACATCGATCGATATGCCTCTCTAGCCAGGTGTGCCTAGCACAAACACAAGCTTCCCCTCTTCTCTTGTCACCGTCCATGCCTTACTCCCACCACTCTTTTCATCGTTCTCGTACTCGCACACTCCCCCCCTCGATATAGTATGCCTCTTGTACCACCTCCTACATGCATCCCTCTCTCTCTATCCTTCTCCTCGTGCCTCATTTGCTTCTAACACACACATGCATGTATACCGATTGATCTCCCAACATATACCTAGATCGACTTTAACTACCCCCCCATCGATCGACGTACCTCACAAGTTATGTCTCTCCTTTCTCTTACAAAGGGCGATTGATCTTCCTATGTATTTACGTCTGCTTACCACAGCCACATTGTCCCCCTCATCATTCGTGCATGCCTCCTGACCCGTCTCTCACACGCACATGCACAGACAATAAGCAGCCATCTCCTCTCTTATTAATATTGCGGGCGTGCCCTCCGTTTTTCTAGCAAGCCTATCCCACCATTTGTTAGAAGAAACTCCACTACCACCCCCTCCAACACTCTAGCTCTGTCTCTCTCCCAACCTTATTCATCTCCTGCACATATGCATGGATGCCGATCGATCTCCCTTAATACATGAGGCAGATCGATCTCCTTAATACATGAGGTAGGCCTCTCTCCTCCTCCACACATATACCAGCCATTGTACCTCCATAGTTAATTGGGCCTCCCTCTTCCCCCACCACACACCGATAGTCGAGCGCTGCAGGTATGTATCCATGCCACAGAGACAAACTGCACATGTCCCATCTCACGTTTCAGTAGGCCAACCACTCTATATCTTTGACGTGGGCACACACAAATTCGATGGCACTCTTTATCGATCGCGCGCGCACTCACACACATCATCATCCCTCTCTTAGATTCTATGGACACCTCAAGCCGATGATACCTCCACTCTCTTCTCGTGGATCGCCCCCTCTATATATATGTTATATCTAGGACTCTATTTCACACACATTGCATATGTTAAATTTTTTGATTGACCCCCCCCCCCAAAAAAAAACTCTCAAGAACCCACACACTATATCTCTCTAGGTTTGTATCTCTCTCACACAACCCCACGCAGGTGGTGTACGTATACAAGAAGAGAATAGGTGCCCGTGCACGTACTCAACTTCGTGCCCAGCCACACCCGCGTGGGTACACGGTGGAGCTCATTTCTTTACGAAATGGCAGCCCACGTGCTAATTTGAACGCCTGTAGTGGTTGTTTACCTAGGGAGGTCGTGTACCACGCGTGCATGAAACAAAGTTCGACTTGACGCGTTGCCGCGTTATTTTAAAATAAAGTTATAGCGCTCAATGGCACATACACAGAATATAAAACAATTTTTATGGAGGAAAAGGTAGTCCACTCTTTAGAGTATCTCACACAAGGCTCCGGTGGCCTCTCTCTCTCATCGTTGGTCACTGATTTGGCCGCATCCCGTCCGCCGGGGGAAAGGGAGTGTAGTGGCCTCTCTTTCTCTCTCACCGTTGGTCATTGATCTGGCCGCATCCCGTCCGCCGGGGGAAAGGGAGGAAGTGCATCGTTTCTCCGTTCGACGGCGCCGAGGCAGCATGTCCTGATCTGTGGTACACGTCGTTCTCTCTGACCAAGCTCCGGCGCGGCAGGGCCTACGCCACCTGCTCGCAGATTCTGCCCGCCGCTGCTCACCTAGTTACATCCCGACGACCTCCAGGTATCCCCTCCGGCCTTGCTCCACTGCCCGTTTTCCCACGTCGTTGCATGTGGATCTTCCATAGTTCTTTGCCCAAAACGTAGCTCGTTCGGCGTACTTTCCATATTTCATTCTCGTCCTCACACCGTTTTAGACAAACACAACCGTGTTGTTATCTTCCCTTAGGACAAGGAATATGCTTCTTTTTTGTCGTCGCATGTGTCATCAACTGTTATTGGCCAGTAATTGTTTCCTTTCTACCTCTTTTTGCAAACAGGGCTATCCATTTCACGTCGTTGCTATTGCGACCTTTTGGTGAACTGCACAAATCACTTTTTTCTTAAGAGTGTTTTGTGCAGTTGTACTAAAATGTCACACGGGCAACGTCTCTACAGTTCAGTGCGACTGCACAAAGGGAGATTGGATTTGCTCTATCCTCCTCATCCAACTCTGAGCCTAATCTTCTCCAACTAGTTAGTCTTAAGAGAGACTGCAAAGGTGACCGGCTTCTATTTGTGTGTTTATTGTTTCATCAGCAGTCCTCTATTATCGTAATCACACTTGATATCTTTGGAACAGGGATGCTCAGCTCTATTTTAGTGGAACTACACAAAATGATCGGAATGTTGCACGCTCCAGACAGCTACTTTTTTCCCAACATGCCTTGTTGATTTAGATAGAGCTGGGGGACGTTGCTGCCAATGAAAGCATGGATCAATTTTAATTTAACACCTTTTCACAACTTTGTCTTCAGTTGTGATGTAATTATTAGCTCTGATCTGCTAATAATTGACATGCATTAGCAAGGAAGTTAGTTTTTTATTGTTTCCGAAAGAGCATCGATGGTAAGACACGCGAAACAAAAGCTGAAAGCTCACACCATTGTACAATTTCATGTTGGGGAAAATTATTTGTATAGTAGTCAATTATGTAAAATGATGGAAGCTTGATAGCCTTGCCAGAAGCCTCTTCATCATCCGGGTCCATGTACCATGCACAAAATTATTACTCCTTCGTTCCTTAATATTTGTCTTTTACAAATTTTCAAACGGGCATATTTTAGAGTGTAGATTTCACTCATTTTGCTTCGTATGTGTACTCCCTCCGTTCCTAAATATTCTATTCGTCTTTCTAGAGATTTCACAAGTGACTAATATGGAGCAAAATGAGTGAATCTACACTCTAAAATATGTCTATATACATCGTATGTGCCAGTCCATTTGAAATCTCTAAAAAGACAAATATTTGAGTAGTCACTCGTTGAAATCTCTAGAAAGACAAATACTCCGGAGTATATTTAAGAACCGAGGGGTAGTGCACAACCGCATGGGAGACTCAGGCCCAGTCGTTGCGCCGCATTAATAGTGAGTAATGAGCAGTCAAATCATAAGCCCCACCTTTCCCACCGTAAGTTGCTCTGAAGAAGCAACCATCAATACGCTCTTCTTTGAATCCACTCATACTACTCCATTCGTCACTGTTTATACAGCGCGCTTCAGAAAAAGAAAAAAATCTATGGGACCAAGGCGACTAGCGATCGGCCTGAAATAGCACGACGTCTATTACTAGAGGGAATAATGCGTACACACATGCATGCAGTGCTTCCACCCCGGTACACACATGCATGCACTCCGTAGTAGTACAGTACATGGAGAGAAAATTGTGGACTTGATTGCGGTTACCACGCCCTAATTAATTGAGCATTATACCAAACGCGTCTAAAGTCTCTCTGGTGGTGGAAATGCATTGAGAGAAATGCATCATAATGAAGCGCGCCCTGTAAACTGTGACGGAGGGTGGAGTAGTATGAAGGTGCAAAACCAAGTACGCGTACTACTGCGCTTGGCTCTTCGCCCCTTCGTGAAGTCGAACAATGATGGTACTTCGCATGTTGGGTACTACAGTGTATGCCTCTGACAATCTGACACCGAATGGACTGATGGATGTCCAACGAGGGTAGGTTGCATTAGTCAAAAGGCGTAAGCGAGCTTCACCTTGTCCTGCAAGCTTCTCCTCGTTCTGCGAGTTGACGGGACACACCAAAAAGTAGTGCCAGTCCATACTCCCTCCTTTCCGGTTAATATGGCTTAATCTTTTTTGCGGGTAAATGAGAGAGATTTATTCATATATAAGCAGTCTTAGGACGATCAGCCAAGACACTGGTCACTAGGAAGCGAGGTACCCCGCAAAAAAAAGTAGGAAGCAAGGTGTTTCATCAAGCCAGCTCTCGGCCACATTCAAAGTGCAGCAAGCACGATTCGCATGAAGATGTGCCGCAAGGTTTGCTGACCTGTTTACATGCTGAATAACAAAAAAAGAGGAAATATTACTGAGCGCTACTATTTGTAACAGGATATGAGCCAGAATTAAGCGAGAATTGTGGCGAGTGTTCCATGCAATCAACTTCCATTAGCACATGCGAGAACCCTCGAAGAGAACCAAATGTGTTGAAGATTGCTTTATCACATTTTAAAATTATAATAAGAGTGCAGACGCTCCTCCATCCGGTTCCTAGTACTAGTATAGTACATAACTTATAGACTATAGTAGTAGTACTAGTAAACTTTGCGCTTGGTTGTTTTCGGGAAGTCGAACAATAATAGCACTAGTAGTATACTCCCTCCTTTCTGGTTTATAAGGCTCAATTCAAAGATCTCACCAACCAAGGTAGATGATGAGTGGTGGAATATTTTTTGTAGTTTGCAAAAGCACCCAATTAATGCTCTTGTTTTCCTCAAAAAATTATGTTTACGAATGCATTAATTGCAATGCATGCATGCATAAAGTGCATGCATTGGTCAGTTTTCTCTTAACACTTGCATGCAATGATTTAATGCACCTTGAAGTCTGAACATGTGATGGGGAACAACCAAATTGAGCCTTATAAAATGGAAAAACTAAAATTTTGAGATAAGCCCTATAAACCGGAAAGGAGAGATATAGTGTATGCTTCTGGCAATCTGACACCGAATTAACTGTTGCACGTCCACCGCCTGAGCGAGGGAGAGCTTGCATTAGTCAAAAGTTTCTCCTTGTCCTGCGAGCCACCGCGCGCAAGCTTCTCCCGCCCTGCAACCTTCTCCTCGTTCGGCAAGTTGACGGGACACAACAAAGTAATGCTAGTCCATGCTGCCTCCTCTCCGTTAATATGGCTTAATTTCAAACGAGATAAATACACTGTCTGTCACTATATATTTGTAAAAATATGGTCAGTGGACTTCATAATACGCTCATTGCGCTCAATATATATATTTTCCGGTGTTCATACGGTCACTAGCTCACCCTGACTGAGTATGTGTGTGCATGCGCGTGTACGTTGAGCACTTGAGCGTGACCGTGTGTGTTCCGTCGTGTGCTCGGACATGCATGCATTAGGGCGTCGCGCGCGTTTTTGCGTCCATGTGTACGTGTGACTGTTGCATACACGTAGGGGGACTACGTGTAGTGGCCACTAAGTAGCAGTCAAATCACATAGTAAGTTAGTCGGAAGAAGCAACCATCATTTCACTCTTGAATGACACGTACGCAATATAAAATGGTTGATATGGAGAGAAAAAGAAAACCACTATATATACACTAGCAGGAGCCTAAGCTACAAGCCTGCTTGCTTAGGTTGCTCTCTTCACAAGCATAGAACGACGGGCCTGATCCCGCAGCTGGGGGAAGGGAACAATGTTCTGCGTAGACGCGGTCGACATCGGCGAGGGAGAAAACCCACAGTCGGTGCGTCCCAATCGGGGGTCACCGTGGTATGGGCCGATGCCGCGTCCCAACCGCCCTTCTAGCTACAGCCCGACGTCCCAGGTAGTCCATCTTCCTTTTGGAGCCGGCTTGCTCCACTGCCGTAGCTCCATCTCCATGTCAATCTTTCTCTACTTCTACCGGCTTCTTTGATGAGTTTATGTCTCATGAACTAGTGCCAGTACTATTATTCTAATCACACTTCTTAATATCTTTGCCATCAGGGATGCTCAGGTCAATTTTAGTGGAACTGCACAAAAGCATCGTATGATCTGAGGGTGTCAGCCATCTTTCCTTCCCGACATGGAAAGTGCTATGGAACAAGAGGTACCAGAAGTGGAGAACCAAAGAGTGTTGCTTCTATTGTTGCTGACATTCTCACTAAACAACCTCCCTCTAGCACATTCCTTCGACATGTTCTACCTGGCCAGGAAATTAAATCATGTTTAGGGTTTAGGGTTTAAGTCGTAGTGACCCCATCAGTAGTTTTTCTATCGTACACACTCTCACAAATTTTATCTTTAGTTGTGAAGTAAATATTGGCTATGATCTGTGAATCATTGAGATGCATCAGCATGCGTGCGTGTTTTCCTTTGTATTTGATGGGATGTTGTAATGGGGCAACCTTGGAATAGGAATGAAAATGGAGTGGAAAAGTTACCTTTTTCCAAAGAAAAAATGGAAATGGAGAGAAACCAACATTTCGTTTCGTTGGATCGTGCCATCAAGCAAAACCAACGTTTAAATCACGTCTGTCGTGTTCGTGTCTCACCTCCTCCATGGCTCGACCCCACACAGTCGCTCGGCATGCCACTCACCGCAAACCGAGTAGTATTCCATAACTTTCCCGTCTGCTTGTCGATGGATCGTGCCATGGAGTACTAGCACTACTAGAAGAGATTGACGAGTTGGGAGAGGACAGCTAGTTGTAGCACGGACTCCCAAGAACATACTACTGGAAGAGATCGCGCATGTTGTAGCCAGCTATTGCGACCTTTGAACACGGAGCAGCCGCGTGCACCCGGAAGCGGCGCGGGCGACGCTCTCTCGGCCGGCGCGCCGCAATCAATGCCAGCGCCAGTGAGAGATCGCGTCCGCTCTGGCCGGGCAAGAATGCGGCACTGAACGTTTCGGGCGGGAAGCATGCGCGGGTGATGAAGAGGGTTCGGGTTGGTCAGGACCGGCCGTGGCAGCGGTCCGGACGTGCGCAAACAAGAGATGATGTACGTTAATATTGTTGCGTATATAATTTACAACGTAAATAATGTGCCAGTTGGACAAATATGATTGGAGATGGAGATGGAAATGGAATTTTACGTAAACACGGATATGCATGTCTATGTCTATGTGTGTGTGCGCGACGACTCTCGCGACCTGGAAGCGGGGCGTGTTTTTGATCGAGTTTTCTTTCTTGGTACGTTAGAAAATCAGTTTGTCTAATTCACATCTAGATGTTATTTAAGGATATCACATCTAAGCTCCCACAAGTATATAATGTAGCAACAAGAAACAAAAAAAAACTAGGAAAAGACCACAAACAGAGTGGACATCAACTTATATGTGACATAACTATGTCACATCTAGATGTGTCCTAGACAGACCCTTAAAAAATTCTCCGCCAGTTGTCGTTTTTTTTCGGGAACGCGTGTATTCTATTTAAAACCACTGCTATGGAGAGATTTTTTACTCCATTATAGCCTCTTGTTTGATAGAGTTTCTCGCGTCTCGCTCTCTCACCCTCTCCATAATAAAACAAGATGACAGTGTCCACTCTATCTCTCTCCTCACCGGTGGTCACAGATCCGGCCGAATCCCGTCCGCTGCGGGAGGTGAGGAGGTGCAGCGTTGACGTTGTCGCCGTCGGCGACGGAGGAAGCCAAAGCGCACCATCCTCTCAGAGTCGGCGCTAGTGCGGACGAAGATCCTCCGCGCCCTTGTTCGCTGCCGTCGTGTGGGCAGATCCCGCCTGCCCGCCTAAATGACATCTCGCCCACCTGAGGTATAACTTCTTGTACTGGTCTAGCTCCCCAGGTCGCTGCGTGCGGGTTTTCTTCTATGCGACTACTCCCCATCTCCCCATGCATAGTAGCTACGGTTCGTCGGCTGGTCCAACATCACCTACTAGTACTATTATAGTGGAAATGCCACTCAAAAAGTTGTCCTGATTTATGCCTCGGTGGAGGTATACATGTTGTTTCGACAAAAATACATGGTGGTTGTGCGGTCATTGTCCATATGGTGGTAGTACTATCACTGGTTAAATGAAGAAATGCTTTTTTTCTCGGGTATCCTGGTTTAGTTCCCATCAAGATAGTTATGATGCTTCTGTTTGTTGGTGTACTTTTCATTAATTCTTATTGACAATTGAGATGTCATTGCTAACCCTTTTTTATATTTTTGGAAACAGCAATGCGTGTCTCCATACCCGGGCATGTCTTCCTCAATTTTAGTGGAACTGCACAAAATTGGATGGCCATTGTTGTTCCGCCTCACTGTCCTCTGCCACGTGGTTCTTCCTTCCTCGAGCTTGATTACAGAGAAGAAACAGACCAAAGTGAGGATTTGTCGAACTTCTTAGGTGCCTCACCCAAACTTGATGCCAACTGGATGATGCATCACCACGATGACCTATCGATGCTCATGGTTGTGCCTCATGGTTGCGTCGGCTGGTGAAGCTGGTCGATTTTTGGCGAAAAACAAGATGTCTTCCATCAGTGCTCTTTGCTTGTTACGCACAAAGATGATATCCTTCGTTAGTTCACCTTGGTTGCGTTGGAGACGCAGTCGTCTTTCACGTTGGTGCAATTTTCGCTAGGGTTTTACAACAGGTGGGCCCAAAATGTGGTTGTCTCACCTGTCATACAGCCAAAAGAAGGTGCAGTGAAGGCACCGGAGCTCAATCCATACTACAGTAGTATATATATAAGCGGGAGCCTCAGCGCTTGTTCGCTAGGGTTTGCACTCTCCACACGCTCGCCGCACTACATATATGTTACTCCCTCCGTTCTGAATTACTTGTCTTAGATTTGTCTAGATATGGAGGTATCTAGCACTAAAATGAGTCTAGATACATTTGCTAGGGTTTGCTATATTCATAGTCTCTCACCCTCTCTCCACCAGATCTAAACAAGACCGTGTTGGCCTCTTGTCTCTCTCTCCCCCTCACAGCTAGTGAAGGAGGCGTCCGTATCCCGTCGTACCGGGAAGGGGAGGAGGTGCAGCATTCACTCTATCGCCTTCGGCGAGGGAGGCAATCCACTGCCGGCTGCGCTGTTCTCTTTCACCCAGCGCCTATGCGGGAGGGCCACCGACCCCTTCTTCCTCGCTGTCGTACTTAGTGTGGGCAGATCCGGCCTCCCGTTGCACGCCTTGCCACATCCCGACGACCCTAAGGTATAAGTTTCTTTGAAACCGTCATTACTCTAGCTGCATGTGGATCTTTTTCGATCTATAGTCGAATCTAGTGCTTGGTTCAAAGAGAAAAGGGGTGGCGGTGGGCTGGGGCAGAATTCTAGGATGTGTTCATGAGGAAAGAGGCGGAAAGTAGTATAGACTGCTTATCCAGCCGCTTTGTAGGTCGAAAAGGAAAAAGGGGGTAACCAGGACACACATCTGTAAGGAACCGATCTCTTTTGTGAAAAAGGAAGAAACTGGGGGGTCGGTAGTTGTGCATGACTAGATTTGCTGTCCTCACATAGAAGGAGTGTCAAAGAGAACAAATATGGGACCAGCGCATATATGCTGCTTGGCTACATACTCTGCATCACCCATTTATACGTGTGGACGCACATGGTGCTGGCATGTCCCATGCAGCTATTTTGCTGTTGTTAATCTCAGAATTAACTACTGATCTGTTTTAAAAGAATTTCTCTGTTAATATGAATCAATGCAACCGTTTTAGAAATGCTACTGTCCTATACTTTGTTTTCCATCAAGATAAGGTAGATGCTTCTTTTTGTGGCCGCATGTTTCATCCTCCTTTATTGGCCAGTAATTGTTTTCTTTTTTGCCTCTTAAAACAGGGATATCTATTCAACTTGTTGCTATAGAAAACTTAAATGTCACACCGGCAACTTTGCTTGATTTCAGTGCAACTGCACAAAACTTGATTGGATTTCCTATTCGTGTTGGTAGATTCGTATTTTATGTTGGTCGTCTCATGAAAGGTCAGTACAGGCCTTCATCCACATGATTGTGCAGTGTGCTTTGAGATGCTGTGCTACTTGTATTGGTACTGTTTTAAATAAATGATGAATTGAAGCTATTGTATTGCTGTCTTTTCCCATTAAGTAGTGAACAAAAATGGGACCAACCCAGACATGATGCTTGTTGCTTTGTTACAACAAATTCAGCATCACCCCCTTTATAAGCCAGTAATTGATGCCACTCTCAGAATTAACTACTGAATCTTATTTCAAAACTGCAACACTTGTTAGGGATTGGCGGGATTACCATTTTTGTGGCCGCATGTTTCATCCTCCTTTATTAGCCAGTAATTGATTCCTTTTTTGCCTCTGTTTATACAGGGATATCTATTCAACTTGTTGCTATTGTGACATTTTGCTTCGCTACGCGAAACACTTTGCTTGATTTCAGTGCAACTGCACAAAACGAGATTGGATTTCCTATTCGTGTTGGCAGATTCGTACGTGATCTTGTGTGTCATGACAGGTTGGTACTTGCCTTCATCCACATGATCGTGCAGTGTGTTTTGAGATGCTGTGCTACTTGTATTGGTACTGTTTTAAATAAATGATGAATTGAAGCTATTGTATTGCTGTCTTTTCCCATTAAGTAGTGAACAAAAATGGGACCAACCCAGACATGATGCTTGTTGCTTTGTTACAACAAATTCAGCATCACCCCCTTTATAAGCTTTGTCGTTCTTTATACATGTTGAAACAAGGCATTGTTAAGATAATGTCTCAGTCAATATGAATGAATCACACTGATGGAGAATTGCTACTCTCCTGCTTTGTTTCCCATTAAGATAAAGTAGATCAGTAGATGCTTTTCTTCTGGGAGTACAAGTCATCAACCGTTATTTCTTAGTAATTGTTTCCCTTATACCTATTGTTGCTTACAGGGATATCAAAATTAAAGCTCGGTTTTATTCCGACTTTTTTAGTTGAACTGCACAAAAGGAGCCAATGTGTAAGGCAAACTGCTGCATTACTGGGTCTAGTTGGTCGTTCCACTTTGCAGAAAGAAGCAGTCACTGTTTGCGCTACATTACAGAAGGAATGACCGAGAAGCTTTACAGAGTATTATTAGACACCGGTGACATGACTAGTCTGCAGAGACCATTGGCAATTTAACAACACGTGGAGTGCCCTGGGCAAAAAGTGCCCAAACAAGTACAAAGCTACGACAGGACTCCACGATCATAGGCATTACATATTTTGAATGGGAAAAGCTTGTCAAAGTTTAATCATTGATGTTAGCAAGAAGACGTTAGTTTAATATATTGGAATTGGAAAACCTTGTCAAAATTTGCTCATTGATGTTAGCCAGAAGACATGCATTTGATATTTTTGAGTGGGACGCCCTTGCTGTGAGCAGCGTCGAGTGTTTTTTCCTATTCCTGTGTTCAGTTTAGAAGTAAATAGTTACTCTGCTGAGATATTCCTGTGTTAAGAGTTTGTTCTGAATATGTCTATGTATGCCAAGCCTTGTGTTGATTGCAAGTGAGCTTGAATGTTTGTGGCATGGCATCATGAGCTGTTTCACCGTGCCTCCTGAGAATAAATGCTTCGTATTGTTTTGCCTGTCGATCATGCCAGTGATTTGCTTGTTTAAGAATCATCCTCTTCTTTTTTTCCGTGCTTTAGAAGTTCATCGTCTGATGTTTCATTCAGCCTATACGACAAAGTCGGGTAGGTTAGACGTTGAAACCCATATGATTCTTCCGACCAAACTCATGGATATAGGCCGTGATTGGATCATCGTTTTCCAACCAAAACCGCTGTAAACTGGACGCTTGTAATTAAGCAGATGGTCTCGCGAAGCGCTGGTTGTCGATTCGACTAGTAAAATATCGGAAGTACTTGACACACGATAAAAACGCTGAACGACACTCGGACGATTGCTAATCCAGCCGTTAGCTGTTGTTTCAGCCTTGCCCATGGATGGCATGATACGCACGTCGTGCATGTATCGTCTGGTAATGTCATCCATATAGCAGTGCTCGTAAAATATACACTGGTCTCTCAAATTACACGCGTAACCTGCCGGTTTTACTTACAGACCTCGGGCCCTCGGTTTCATTATGCCTATATTTTACGTGTTGTTTTTGATGACGAGTAAATTACACTTGTATGTTAATACAGGTTTGAAATAAACCAGAGCTCCCAAGCGCGGCCTTACCGTTTCATGCCGTCTCAGTTTCTCGAAGGTGCTCATAGGTGTCCGATGATCCTGGCTTCCTGAATGAGCAGCGGGCGCTGTATCAGACCATCCGTAGGGCCCGCGAGGCCCTCTCCGTTGTCCTTCGAGTTGTTGCGCTCGCCGTGGCGCCGAGCATTGTTAACATCGTCAACGAACATGAGGATTCAGGAGATGACTTTATTTTGACTGGATGACACTAGGGACCCACTAGGGCCATAGCCGTACGTACGCAAGTGCCTCCTTATTATGTACAACTATATTTTTTTTGCTTTCTCCTGGTTTCCTGACATCACGGTCCCACACCATTGTCAACCTATGTAGTCAATATAAACGAGAGAATTGCACAAGGTGCGGCCGACAGCTGGGACCAAGCAGCTCGAGCAGTATTTGTGTTTTTGAGGCGTGAGCACTGCAGAGTTTTTCTTGGCGATGATTTCATTGTTGTTCAGAGGAGAGCAGGGTATTAACTGGGCGGGCTGTGGCCCGTCTAGCCCAGGCCAGATATCCAGCCCAGATACTAATTTTTTCAAGATGAAAATGGCTAGCCCAGCTATACGTCTTTTTGAGGAATACCCAGGCAAGGTCAACTTGTTATTCTCCGCCCCGCTGGGCTGCAAATCTTTCCTAGGAGGGATGCATTAGGCTTAACAGGAAAATGGGCTTTAAAAAATAATAAATGGGATGTAATTATAAAAACTGGGCAGTAACTATAAAAAATGCACCAAACACGAAATTAGTTTATAAAATATTATTTATGGATTTTGAAAATCTTAAATTTTCATTGTTGGCGCGCAATGTTTCGTTGGATTTTTACGTAATACAAATTTATATTTAATCTGACTAGAAATTTCGGGATAAAAATATTTCGGAGCCCATCAAAATGTGGGAAATTTTATTGAATTCTGTCTTCAACGGTTGGTTGAAATTATTAATCATTGTCCTAGCTAGAAAATGGGTTGTACTTTTAACAAACTGTAAATGGGTGTTGTAAATTCCATTAGAATTCCAAAATGGGTTGTACATTCTTACAAAACGCAAATGGGCTATAAGTTCTCTGCCACACACTTGTGGGCCTACTAAGGACGCGTCCCCTAAAAAAAAGTTGACGCGTATGCAAGGCTTTGCCAACTTATTATAGTCAACACACAATTCTAGCAGCAGTGGCAGTTGGATGTCTATCCAACGGATGTCGTGCTTCTTCTTCAATCTCTGATATTCTTAGCTTCGGCCGCCCAAAAAATGATTCCTCCCCCTGGCATCTGGGGCACACCATTTCGGAGGCTGACCTGTGGGCCTACTAAGTTGGAGCGTACCAAGGGCTTTGTCAACTTAGTCAATAATAAATTTTTCTAGCTTCAGTGACCGTACGATGTCCATCCAACGGCCGTAGTGCTTCTTCAACCTCTGGTCTTCTTGGTCCAGCCGCCCAAAGCAGCGCCGGTCGTGCCGCCTGCTCCTGCCTCCCGTGGCCGGCTGTGCTGCGCGGAGGCCTCACCGCCCCCTACTACTCCCACCGCTGGCCAGGCCATCCCTCCACTCACCCACACCCCTGTTATTCTGCGCGACGGCAGCCTCACACCGCAGCCGAACCAGTGAACCCTCGTACTCCTCTCCACACTGTTCTTCTCCGCGTCGTCCCCTTCCTAGGCCTCGCCGTCGTCCAGACCCGCCCTGGTGCTCTCGGCACGGCGTGGTCAACGTGGTCAACGACCGACTTCCATCGGAAGAGTACTGTACGTGGAGAGGCTGACAGCTGGGTCCAGGCGGCCGCAAGGAAGTGCCTCCTTATTACGCGCAAAATAATTATTCCTCCACCTGACAGCAGGGACCCACCGGACGGGCCACCTTATTTTGAAAAAAACGTTTCCCCCCTGACTGCTGGGACCCACCGGACGGGCCAGCGTATTTTGAAAACGTTCCCCCCGCTGTCAGCTCGGACCCACCGGAAGTGCCTCCTTATTACGCACAAAAATGAATACTCCCCTGCTAGCTGGGACCCACCTGTGGGAGGCTGACTTGTGGGCCTACTAAGTTGACGCGGGCTTTGTCAACTTTAGTCAATATGAACGATTCTAGCTCCAGTGACCGTACGATGTCCATCCAACGGCCGTAGTGCTTCTTCAACCTCTGGTCTCTTGCTCCAGCCGCCCAAAGCAGCGCCGGTCGTGCCGCATGCTCCTGCCTCCCGTGGCGGCTGTGCTGCCGCGGAGGCCTCACCGCCCCCTACTATTCCCACCGCTAGCCAGGCCCTGCGGCGACATAGCCTCACACCGCAGCCGAACCAGTGAACCCTCGTACTCCTCTCCGCGCGGCTTCCACTGTCGCGTCTTCCCCGGCTCCGCGTCGTCCCCTTCCTAGGCCTCGCCGTCGTCCACCGCCCTGGTGCTCTCGGCGCTGGTCAACGTGGTCAAGGAACGACTTCCATCGGACGTGGACTGTGTGGAGAGGCTGACAGCTGGGTCCACGGCCGCAGCAAGGAAGTGCCTCCTTATTACTGCAAAATAATTGTTCCTCCACCTGACAGCGGGACCCACCGGACGGGCCACCATATTCGAGAAAAAATGTTTCCCCTGACTGCTGGGACCCACCAGCTACATCTTCGCACGCAAGGAAGTGCGTCCAGGCAAAAAAAGATTCGCCCCCCTGACTGCTGGGACCCACCAGCTACATCTTCGCAGAAGTGCCTGACAGTTT